>NC_135423.1:5395000-5655000 GCF_051991245.1 Festucalex cinctus
GTTAAAAGCCAAATGGAAACCGAGCGGATGTTATTTTAGTGGCTCTGCCATAAAGTGTAATGGACAATTTCATGTGGTGCTTATATAAAAGAAGCCTTCGACCACCGGCGCTAATATGTGAGCTCAAATCATCTGTAAAACATTTATATTTAGTAGCGCTGGGCACAAATCGCTGGTGACTTGGATTAACGGATTGGTCGTCGTAAACGTAACACGGAAGTAGCTACAGGAAAAATTAGCTCATAGCTAGTTGATGTTGTTTTTTTTTTTGTGTGCATTGCTTGTTGTATGTCTTACTGACATTCTGATCTGTAATTTTTTAATGCATGTACATCAGATTGTGTCAATTTGAAAAAAAAAACAAAAAAAAAACCATGTAGTTGTTGGCCGGCTCTGGAAACATAGACGCTAGCCGCTTCTCACACCTTCTTAGCAACAGACGAAAGAGAGTACAGTAGTTTGGACGCTGTTGGACGAATTAGCTTAGCATTAGCGAGGCGGAAGCTATACAACAAGCTTGTTGTAACGAGGGTACCAAACAGCTTGAGACAAAAGTTAGTTTGACACCCCCTGTTTAAACTATTAACATATGCAATTAAAAATTTTTTGGGCGTGGCATCAATTTCTCGTTTTTATTTTTTTGGCGATTTGTGGCAGAGCTCAGTCCCTATTATTAATCTCCGGGTGATTTATTCTATAAATGCCAGTCTGACTGCGATTCCTCCTCCTCAAACATTTTGACGAGTCGCCGCGTGTGCCGAGAAAACCAGGTGAGCCGGGACGTCATGGAGCGAGCGGCTCTGTAATTAGGAAAATCACAGCTGCATTTACGGCGGGGAGCCATCGCGTTTGCAACACAGCAGAGCAGAGCGATCCATACAAGTAAACAGTGTTTTCGCGGATGACCCTGTGTAAGGGGAACTCAATGACACATTGTCGTTTGACTGAAATGTACGCGACAAACACGTCGTTTTGTTTCAACGTTAATAGACAAGATTTGAATTTCGAAGGTGAGTACAGTCATCTCTCGCTATATTGCGCTACACTGTGTACATGTAGTTATTGTTTTTCCACACCAGGATTATGAGTTTGTGAATTTTCATCATAGTGAATTTTTTTTTTTTTTTTTTTTTTTACATTGAGTTAGTTTTCAGAGCAGGTTGTTAGTTTCAGATAGTTTCTTGTTTATATTGTATTTCATTGACAAAAAAAAAAAGATTACAGATTTATGTATTGCTTGTATTTGTTTAAAAATTATATAGGAAGAAGACCTTGAAAAAAAATCACATCTTAGATTGCAATCGTATCAATAGCGAGGGGGAAAATATTGCAATTAGATGATTTTTTATTTTTTTTCAAAATAGGTTCAGCCCTTATGTAGAGCGTGATACCAAATTTGTCTCACTTGAAAATAATCTTGACAGCACAAGTTTTTGTCTCCGTCTCCCCCCTCTTTTTAAACGAGCATGATGGATGTTTGCGTGCGTGCTAACAAGCTTGTTAGCGACACTCACACGTGAGCGCTGGCCAACATACAAATGGATGCGGGCATGCTCACTGCTGTCCCCATTTGTCATTGAACGGCTCGCTCATACATCAACGCAGACAAAAGAAAATTCTTCAGACACTTTGTGGGAGTGTTTATATTGCATCAAATCTGACGTCTGGCTGCTAATATGTTGCTAGTTGGGTGGCATGTGCTAATTCTGAGAGATGTGTTTAACTGAATAATGTAATTAAACACAAATTATTTCAGGCATTTGTGCCCATTCATTATCTGACAATCTGTTCATTTAAAAGGTCGTAACAAAAAGTGAATCTCAAGTTGATTATTGAAAACAAAATATTTTATTTTCCCAATAGCGCTAAAGTACTTTTCAGGTGGCTTATGAAATTGTGGCTTTTTTTTGTTTGTTTTGCTTCTTGATTCTGCTCATGATTATGAACGTCCTTCGAGGTTGCTCGTATATTTGAGCAAAGATCATTCTACACTGTGTGCAGGAGGAGGATTTCTTTGTTTGCATGCTGTGGCTGTACTTCCATAGGGGGAGCTTTATTGCAAGTGCGAGCGAGAGCAAAAGATGAAAAACATGGAAAAAAAAAAAAAAAGAGGGCCAAATTTGCTGACAGAGCAATTTCTTGTTTACCTGGGGAAAAAAATACATGAATGGAATAGCAATGAAATGAGAGCGACATTGATTTATCGCCAAACACGCCTATAAAACATAACAGCATCAATAAACAGACCCAGGCTGCCACTGTGAGACATAAGAAGATATAGATTTTAATATCTTTATAAATTTTTTCGGAGTCTTGGGATTACGCCACGCGGAACGCACTGGCAACAAAAATAATACACAAATGCAAAATCATAGAACGAGAGAGGACGCAGGTTGACAACTTTGTGCGTTAACAAATGAAGGTTCTGAAAAAAATACCATGAAAAAAAATGAGCTTGATAAAATAAAAACATCTCCCGATTTAAGGAGCCAGAACCCTGTTATCATAAATTGATGCCACTGATATTTTTTTCCCCCATCAATGTTTGACAGTAAATGTATAATATCAGTACTATAGTCCGTTCCATTGTTACATCATCAATACAAACATCATCGAAGTCCAACAGAGGGAGGCACATAAGCTCCAGAAGCTTGCCGGCACATCACGTTCTCGTCCGTCAGACAGTGTGTGTGCTTTACATAATTCCGTCAGTGTCTTGGATTGCGACAGATTCCAGAACGAGGGCAAAAGTCTTTCCCCGTTTGCCATGCTCCTTCTGAATTGTACTTTTGTATTGGGTTCAAACCACAAAAGTCCGTTCAGCTAGCACACATAGCTCGCAAATGTTTTGAGTCTTGTATGCCAGTGACCAAATAATTCAGGAAAAAAAACATCATCCACAATAAGTGACAGCAGTTGGACACCAGTTCACTGGGGAAACTGACAAAGCCCTATTTGACTTGTCCTGCTGGCCCTGCAGCACGGGATCATCGCTAGCTAGGTCCACTCTGTGTCTTGGAAAGTAAAAAAAAACAAAAAAAAACATACGAGCACAACGTACAGACACGCTCGCGGTTTCGTCTGAAGACGTAAGCGAGAGAATGGGTTCAGTCCACAGGATCCCGACACAATTAGCAGCAGCTTCACATCCAGTGGGGCAGGAGCGAAAGTGTAAATGAGAAGGCAGCCTCGCATGTCGGAGGTGGGGCGATTGCTAGCTTACTGGGTGGAGTTAGTTTGGAGCGATTTCTTGCTGTGAATAAGCTTGTTATCCGTGCTATTTATGGCCTTGAATCAACAGTGGCTATAAATTCCATTTTGTTGGAGGAATATTTACATTCCAAGGTCTGTTAATGAATATTTTGGCTCTTTTTGGATCTGCTGCTAGCAAGAGATGAACTGGAGCGTGACGGTCAGTCGTCGACTATCCAGTTAAACTCTCTCGCACGATAGAACATGTTAAAGAAGGCCAAATTTATGACTTAAACCGTTTATACGCTCGCCTCTGCACAATATTTGGTTGTTGGAGGTCCAGAGCTGAAACGGGCCAACAAAAAGACATGAACATGAAACCTGGCTTTAGCTGGCAGTGCACGCTTGGTCTGCCTGAACCTTTAGTCAGGGGGACTCCCTGCAAGTCCTTCTGATGTTTTGATGCTTGTGCTCATAGGAATGGTTACGGTTCCTGTACAACACTTACACATAATCACACTCGTACACAGAAAAGACACAGGGGCCAGGAGTGATAGTGTTCCTTTTTTCACCAGACCCGCCGTAGATCAGCGCAAAATAACGTGAGTGTTTGTTGTCATCAAGGCAACCACAAGGACGTAGATGTATGATAAGGGCAGGGATAAGTTTGCCCCATTGTTGGCTTGCTGAACCCCACTCGGGGGTCGAACAGTGGTCCGCGGAACACACTTGTGCTTCCTTCTCGTGACGGTGCCGTCTGGGGACGTGTGATCGTGTTTCCCTCCATCGGAGAAATCCGGAGAGGAATCCTCCTTGTCCGCCATGACCTCCTTGGAGTGGTGGACCTCGTTGTCACCCTTCCCCTTGCTCCCCCGACTGCGGTTCTTCGAGCAGTTACGAGGCCGGCCGGCCCTGGAGGGGTTCACCACATTGCTCTGGCCCCCAGAGCCCGCCACAACACCGCGATTAACGGATGGTGGGCTGACCGTGCCAGATAAGTTGTTGGTCTGGGCTCTAGATTCTGAATTTGGAGAGCAGTTGGAGAAATCCTCCTTGCGCAGTTCCTTCAGGTCTTTGCCGACCATGTCCACAGGCGCCTGGCAGCCCACGGTGGACGTTGAGCCCCTAAAACGTTTCAACCACTCCCACAGGGTGAGGGCCTTGCAGTCACATGACCAGGGGTTGTCATTGAGACGCAGGTATTCCAGAGCGGGCAGCGTGTCCAGGCTGTCCCCTGACAGTTGCATGAGGGAGTTGTTGAACAGATAGAGGGTGGTGAGACGTTTGAGGTCATGGAATGCCAGATGGTGAACCCACTCGATCTGGTTTTGGTGCAGGAGGAGGCGATCCAGGGCACGAAGTCCTCGAAAAGTGTTCTGGTTGAGTCTCCACAGGTGATTGCCGTGCAGGAACAGGTGGCTCAGATTGTGGAGGTCAGAGAACGTGTCATCCTGCAGGAACTTCAGATGATTTTGCTGAGGAGACAAGATGACAAAGTAATGTCGTTAATTGCACTCCGGATGAAAGGTTACACCAGCAGTGCAAAAATATCACTCTTTTTGGAATATTTTCACCAATCTGAGAATTCTTGTGAGGTCTGTGTTGTTGGATAAGGGACCTTGGTTTTCAGAGTTGGGTACTTCTGTCTCTCCATCAGCCTCCTTGTGTCAACAAGGCATCCGTCAGGATGCCCACATTTTCGGCGAGTACTTTATGACGCAAAGCCACAAAGAAATACACTGACTGAGAAGGATCGTCTGGACTGACCCAGATCGACAAAAGAAAACCTGCTTAAGTCGGTAGGCGCCCTTTAACGATGGGGCCAACAGAGAGAAGGAAGTGCCCACCACTGTTGGTTTTCATATGTTGTAACCCTAACCCCAAAGGTAATTGATTTGCTTAAGGCAGGGTTTAAAAAAATAATAATTCTTACCAAAACTTTCTCCATGCCCAGAATGGTTTAAAATGTTGTTTTTGAAGACTTAAGGGGTGGGTGAAGGGGACCAAGTCCATCCAAGATCTATTAGGTAAATAATTAAGAAGTGTGTGTCTTTAATATTCTCCCCATACGTTCTACGTGCAACTGGTTGTTCTTGCCGTGTGCGGGTGACCCGTTGCATGCCCCGTTGGCCCCAATAAACCGGCTTTTGATCTTAACTCGTGCAAAATGTAGAAAACTAATGAGCCGTGCCCGATGAATAGTAATGACTCGTAGCTTGTCGGAGAGAGAAAATCTGAGAAAACATCTTTGCCCAGGCGCCTTAAAACACGGGTGGAAATGTTGTGCTGACTTCGTAAAATGCCGCCTCCTCACTTATGTTGTCTTGACCCTCCAGCAAACAAGCGGAGGCACTGCAGATGAACTGATTTAAGATTATTTACGGAAGCATTTGAGTAAATTAAAATGTTGTTTCCAATTAACTCGAAGTGGATATTAGGAAAGCCTTTGGATTACCTGCAAGTGCAGATACTGCAGGCTCCTTAGTCCTTGGAAGATGTTATTCGGAAGCGAACTCAGTCCGCAGCGGTACAGGTGCAGAGCACTGAGCCGGTTCAACCCGTGGAATGTGTCTTCAGCCAGGGAGCGCAGGTGGCGATTATCTCCCAAATCCAGCTCCTCCAGCAGTGTGAAGCCATGGAAGGTTGATGGCTCGATGTACGTGATGTTGTTGGAGTATATCCAGAGGGTCACCGTATTGGAGCTGAAGTGACCTCGGAGTAGTCGGTGGATCTTGTTGTTCTGCAGGAAGATCCGTTCGCTGTCAGGCGGGATCCCTTCTGGGACCGTCAGGAAGTTGTGCGCTTGGCAGGAGACGGTGCTGGGTGCCGTGTAGCAGATGCAGTGACGGGGGCAGGACCAGGAAAACTCCAGGCCGCAGAGAACCAGCAGGAACTCCAGCCCGCAGCCTGCGATCAACATGAAAGGAAGCAAATTAGAATGAGACTTTTCTTGTTGATAAAGTCGCAAGTAAACGGGAATCAAGAGGGAATGCTTCCCAATTTGCCGATAATTTGTACACAAACATAAAGATGGTCTCCGTTGCCCCATACAGCCCGAAGCCGCTGTGTTTACGCCCATGGCGCTGCAGAGAACAAACAACAACAACAAGCGCTCCACTGAGCAACACAAATGGAGCGATTTCATACAGCCAGTGTGCCACCTTGTGAGGATGCTCCATTACGGGCCCATTGCCCTCTATTCCGTTGGCGCTACTTGTCAGCCAGAGTACGTAGGCTGTGATCGGCCCATTTGCCAGTTAAATTGGCCATGGAGCGCTTATTTAAACTTGTGGTAAGAAGCTCCGAGGCACTTCCTGATCGGTGACATGATTTGCCGTCTCCTGGGGGACGGGAGATGCGACTCAGCCACATTTCTTTGCGTCCTAAATGAGCCCGGCGCATGGCAAGCTCTGTCTGACAAACCCCTGGCTGCCTTCCACTCACTTTATTATTCACCGCACAGAGGAGGCCTGATTCACTGCCTCTAATCGATACGCCTCCGTTGCCTTTTAACTAACCCTATAATCCCGGGTCTTTTATGCTGGGATCTCTCTGCCAAAGAGACAAGCATATTTTTTTTCTGCGCATTCTCAGCAAGCTGCGACCAAATTGTGACATTGAGCGTCTGATTTCACCGACCTTTAACAGTAATTCTGCACACTGTTGTGCCACCAAATGCTCTCCTGGGCCCGGGCTCTAATCCGGGGTTCTAAACCCTGCCAGTGGGCAACACACCACATGCAGGCATCCTCCTGAACCTATAACATTTTTCACACCGTTGAGCACTGTCAGAATGTGTCTCCCCAAAGTATTTTGACCTCTATCAAAACATGGATACCATGTTTTACCCGCTATGTTTTTCTCAGTCATCCAGAAAGCGGCTTCCGACTTGTTGTCGCCCCGTTTCTATCTCAATCTTTTGCCATTTCGGGAGAGACGTATCATGCTCGGCTTCGACTGACTGAGTAAATAGGTTTGCCTGGCTCTCGGGAAATAAAGGTTTGCTTTATTTATTCGACAAGAAACATTTTTTTTTCCCAGCTCCTGAGCTCAGTGTTGTAATTGAGATGGATCTTTCTCATCTTGGTCCGTTTAACATAAAACAAACACCACAAACATTGGTGCAAAGTTTTAGTTTTACATTTAAACAGTTGTCATTACAGTCTCCTGACTCTGCAACGAGTCATCCATCCAGGAGATTCCATTATTCAGAAAATGATCTTGCTCTCTTTTTACTAATTATATTTCTTTAATACTATTTCCATTAACGCTTTGATTCATGCATGTCCTCGGTGGAATTAGATAGATGTCAAAGGGTGAAAATGATCTGAGCCGGCAGGAGGAAGACGGGCAGACAGCTAGATAAGCGTGATACAAAAGGAGTGTGAGGGAATGAGAATGTAGATGTGGTGGAGATTGTGACACACTTTTAAGTCGCTGACGTGCACCTAGTCTTATGTATGCAGGGAGGCCACCCATCATTACTTTTTCAATGTTTATTGTCATTTTGGTCACAAGTGACATTAGGTGAGAGTCAGGGTTCACCCTGGACTGGTCATCAGGTACTTGCAGGGCAGTTTTTCAGCTACTCATTTTGAGTAGCTGAAAACGAACGTCGAATTAGAATTTTCTGATTGACAGTGGTTCAAAGCACACTGTTGCCAGAGGAGAGGACTCTTTAGATGGCCGTCAGTCAGTCAATAAAGTCCGGCTGACCAGGGGTAGGGAACTGCTACTCAGCCTGTTTTCGATGTTTCCTTTCTCCAATACACCTGATGATCAGGATTGTTTCTAGGCTTCTAAAGAGCTTGCTGATGAGCTCATCATTTCAATCAGGTGTCTTGGAGGAGGGAGACATCTGAAACAGGCAGGACAGCGGCTCCCAACTCTCTTGAGGATCGAAGTTCCCTACCCCTGAGCTAGGCACTGTTGACTTTCAGACCGTCCTAGCATGAAACGAAAGTGTATTTGTAAAGCTAAGGTTGGGCCTGAGGGATGAACTAGCTTAGCGCTAGCTAGGACGAAGCTATTACAACACAACAGGGATGGATTTGAAATGCAACCAAAGAGAAAAAAACAACATCCGGTCCTGGGTTCTGCCATTGGACGCGGTATACGCAGGATCCTGAAAATTAAAGTAAGTTATTTCCAACTAAAAAGGAAAACCTTTCCCTGGTTTGATGCGCTACGATACTTTTGAATGAAGCAAGTGAATATGACTGTAAACGTCTGATGAATGTATAGTGCTTTATAAATGCACTCTGTTTACCATTTAATTTTGAAAGAATTGAATTTTTTCTTTTTTTTCTTTTTTGTTCCGGAAAAGCACAAAATGCAAATTGATTTAGTCGTTATTATGAAGTGGAGATTTTGGGTACGAGGCCAAGCTCTAATGAAAACAAAGTTTCAAATCGTTTCAGATTTTGACAGTGTTGTGACTGATTAAAACATAGTGAATGGTCTAAAAAGACAATTCTGGCAGGTTTTTGGATTTTTATTTTTTGTGAGTTGTTTGACACACTTAACAGTACACGAGGGAGAACAGAGAATCTCATTATGTTACAATTTAGTGGGCTTGCAAGGTTATCATTTGACAACATGACACAAGCCCTGAAAAGAAGATTATTGTTCCTGGGTTGTGTTAGCTCATTACAAGCTATAACCTCTCCTTACTGGCCAGGCATGATAGACACTCTCAATTTGTTTTTATTCGCAGAAGGTTATTTTACCCCCTTTCACTTCTTCATCATCAAGCTCCCTTTTTTTCCTGCGAAGCCGAGGACTGGAAATAGATAAGAGAACCAAATGGGATGGCTATAGTCCCTTGAAAGACAATAAGAAGCTATTGTGCGGAATACAAACGCAACAAGGTTCACACCGGATTTGCCCTCATGAATAAAGCATGTTTGCTAATAGTATGAGGGACGGCTGAGCTGCATGACTGTGGCACTTATTAGACGGGACAAACGCCATTTCCTGTTTCTCTCCAAAGACCACGACTGGACCCCTCCGTATTTCCACTGGAAGATGATTGGAAAGTGTCATACCACACCAACTCGAGTGTTTAAAACCCCGCTGGATGATATCTGAGCAAAATGCTGCTTTATTGATCAAGTGCAGCGCGTGTCATAAAATAAGCCTTTCAAATTAGTGTTGAAATGAGGTTTCTTTATATTTAATAGAGTGGACTGTTGGATTGCCAAGAAAAAAAAAAGTTCCATATTATACCCTGATGACTGGAAGTACAGGGTACTAGTGCATAGCTTTGTTAAATTTGCAGTATCTTACAAAATGTGTAGAGAGTCTGGTCAATTGAAGATCATTTGACACGTATCTCGATACATAGCAATGCAATTCAAGGTTGTTTTGATTTTAAAGTACAACAATTTTATTTGGTTCATTTTACTAGGATTACATTTGATTTAATAATACGGCTCAGGACAAGAAGGTATGATGAAGTAAGTTTCTTGTCATTTTACGTAATTTACAAATAAATGAACTTGTCACCAGGGCTGTAGTTTGGACTTGACTTGGACTCACCTGCGTCACAACTTAGACCTGCTTTTAGCTAGTTTAAAGTCTAGTCTACTTCCTGTCATTAAATTGACAAGTGCGTCGGGGATGTGCCATATTCCCAAACACGCTAAAGTAGGATTGCCCAGTCACGAAAATAAAGATGTGCATGTTTTTACTGTATGAAATGTATCATAGGTAAAACCAGACTTCGGAAAAGATTAAATTTCCCTCAAAAATGTCACTTGTGCACTATACAAATCTCGCTGTGTGTCTGCCGAGGAGGTTGTGGTAGTTTTGGCATCTCCTGCTGAATGACAAGAAAACAATCACCGCAGGGATCAGATGGCTGTGTGTGTCAACACCATACAACATGCATGAACACACACTGCTGTTTATCCTACTGTTGTCAACACATGGCCTCGTCATACATAAGGTTTATGTAAAATTCTGCTTGGCACGCTGAGTTAAGGCGGGAATCTGTGTGCCAGCACTACATTATCTGGCAAGCTTGTTTACATGTAGCTTTTTTTGGCTTTTTTTCCCCCCCTGTGACAAACAAGCACGGGCACGCGGGCGGAATGCTAAAACAATTAGCGCCAGTGACATCAGATGATGATGTAGTCTGTGTCAATGGAGGAATTGATGGAGGGCAGCTTAAGCATCTTAACATGTATTATTAATGGCTCTCGTTCCCTTTGTGTCACAACACGCGATGCGAGTCTCTTCAAGTGCAATTAACTGTCACCGGCACAGACGCAAGTCGAGTTGGCATCTGACCCAACGCTTCGCATCAGCAGAAAGAGCGCGGAGATAAAGAAGAGAGCACAGTGGAGAGCTCGGGACGCAGCTTTCGAGGTCGTGCGTGTGATCACCAACTCTTGTCTGTTCCAGGGTTGCAATCGTGTGGGATTTTCGTTTTTATTTTGTTTTGACTTAAAAAAATAAAATAAAAAAATTATTCAGTTTTTGGAGCAAGTTGTTAGTTTGTAATGTATTTTTATTTTTTTCAAAAATGCTTTGTTTTCGTTTAGTTGTTAATAGTTTTATTAGTTTTAGTTTATTTATTTTTTAAATATATGGAGTATTTTGAAAAAAAATATTTTAAAATGCACTGCAAAAGCTCATTTATGATATTAATTGACAAAGACGAAAGCAAAGAACATTTTTGCAATAATTAGTTTAATTTTAGATTTATAAACAGATGTAGTTTCAGTTAGTTTTATTTTTTTATTTTTTTATTTCTTTATTATATTTTATTTGTTATATTTGTTAATTTTAGTTTTAGATATTTCGTTCATTTTCATTAAAATAACCTCGTTCTGATCTGGACGAAGACACGACAGCTGTGCCATATTGTATGGTCAATATTTTTTAATATTCATAGTTCATTTAAACGGCAACTGACCAACCACCAGCACTGATCTCACGATCAAAGTGCGCATGATGTCACTCTTATTTGCTATTGCTTGAATTTTGAATGTAAACAAACAACCGCAGTTTTCTAACAGCTGATAGTACTAGTTGTAGCTCTCACCTGCCATCTTACACAAGTGGTATACAAAATGGATGGATGTTTCATCTCACCATTTTGTTCGTTACACAAACAACTAAGTGATAATTCCCCGATAAAATAGTCAACAAAATTCTGGGTCCACACTATTAGCATAGAGGGTTTGCATCAACATTGTTCGAGTTCTACTTTGTCCCATACCACACCAAAAAAATTGCATGATAATGAAAATGCAGCATGACCTGGCTCGAATTACAAGACCATATATGGGCAGGGATTGCATTAAGGTGTTCCCGTGAGTACATAGAGCTTAGATTCTGTACCACCTCGTACGGTGGTCATTTCGAAGCCTCCAGCTGTAACTTCCTAGCACTCCTGCATCTCATTTTATTACGTTTGTAAGGTAAAACTGGAGCAAGAGCATAATAAGATGTGACATCTATAAGGTTTACATAGAAACATGCTCTAAATATATGAGTTTATATAAGCCTGCGCTTCCCAGCGGGGAATACAGTCCTGAATAAAACATCCTCTTCTAAGGTTTTCCAGTGTGAGTCAGTGATTGCATATTTATTCTAATTAAGCAGCGCGCAACAGAAGAAGGGCGGCCATTTGCTCGCAGGGCTTCCAAAACACCAATCATCATCCCACGTTGACATTTCCAAATGTTTATGATGATGTTAGGAGCGCTGATTGCCGCCATTAAGCTCGAACCCGCATACGGGCGCGGTGGAGACGTTTGCCCCGACGCCATATTTGTCTGCGCGATAGTGTAGATTTTTCTCTCATTTGTCATTGGCGGGTCCACAAAGACGTGTCAGATTTCGAGTCTGCTCGCCCCGTATGCAGGAGTGAAGAAAGAGAGTGAAAGGGACACAGCAGACATCGGTGACACTGTGCGGCAATGGAAAGAACATTCCAGAGATGTATAATAGTGTTTTTGTTGCAGAGGCATTGACATAGCAAGTGGCTGCCTTCAATTAAAAGCAAGCCCGTCTATTGTTGTTGTCTGCTTTTGCCAACACTTTAACAGCCTCATTAGGGACCCTTTTCCCAATAACAAGTAAAAGACCCATTAAAAATAAAATTGCCTTAGCTTTGTCAAGCAACGTCTCATTTTGTGTGTTTTTTTTTTCTTTGTCTTTGGTTGTTGTTGTGGTCGAGCTCCTCGCTGATTGCGTCAGCTTCGCTTGCAAATGATATGCTCAGAAACGCGGCATTAGAAGCCTAATGGTCTTGTGCTGCTTTTCAGTTTAATCGGTCCCCACGGTGGGAGGACACAGGCCCCGCCCACGACCCCATCATAGCATGGATTTCTTGTCAGTCACCGGGATCCGACTGAAAACCCGCCAAAGATGATGGCCATATCAACGCAATAACGCTCAAATGTCATTTTTATTAGTGCGTTCCTTGTCACTTCTCTACCCCAATCACGATTTAGATTATATTGATGGCTGACATGCAAAACCTCCTATCTGCAGGAATTTCTGATTGGCGGAGTTCACCTTGGATGACAAGAACGATTCTCATGTTGAGTCTGTCTACATTGTGACCACAGCCTCCAATCAGGTACGCTGGGAAAAGGCTACTTTGTCAGCCTTGTGTTTTTTGATTTAAGGAAAAAAGAAAAAAAAAGTTTGTGTATTGTAAAAACAGACAGGAGTTATTTGGCATTACAAGATTCGTAAGAAAGTTTTGAAGTTTGAATAAATACCCATTATTCAATTCTCCTCATCACGGTAGACTTTAATGGCAATAAACAACTGGAAGCAAGCACACTTGACCTCTTTGTTTTGGAAAGGAAAGAAAAAAATACTATTTGCCAAACTGAACATGGCACCCTCAGGGAGAACAGAATAGACAACCGCTGACTTTGCTCACAATACAAAAAAAATCAACCTAAACTTGTAAATTAGTGCACTCATAAATCAAGGTATGAGTATAACATGTTTGTGTTAATCTTAAAAAAAATAAAAATTAAAAAAAAGCCCAGTCACCAAGTCAGGGTTAAGAGAGACAAATATTAAAAATACAAAATATTAAAACAAAAAAAATTAAAAACATTTTTAAATTTAGTGTGAATTTACATTTGTAAAAAATAAAGGCCTTTTCTTCCATGCGAGTAAAACATAATCACTGCCCCCTATTTGATAGTGTTAGCATCACCGGCTGTCTTGTTATTGTTGTTCCCTTTTGCAAGGAGAGATGGCTGATAAAGTAAGAGTAACATTGTTTGTGCGTGGGAGAACAATAAGAGTCAGCTGAAGGGTGCAGCCGCACAGATGAAGATCTAATTTGTTCAAAGTGCTTATCAACAAACACTAAACAAAAGTAAGCAAGATAAAACCAGAGGGATGCTGAACGTTAAAAAAGATAAGAAGAAGAGTAACGCTCAGGCAAGTTGACAGCCGAATTTCTTAGGAAAGAAGCTAAAAATATGCACGGCGGTTTCAAAGGCGGAATTGAGGGGAAACTTGGTGCGGAGGTTTAATATGCACATTGGATTAAATTCTTCATCGACGTAATCGCTAATTCACCTGCTCACTTTGACAGGCGCTTCTTCGCTCTCCAGGCTCTCGTGTCGTTCTGTTCATAGAAAAGTCTCTGTGGCCAAATCAGCAGCGTCGAAGGCAATCGCTGTCATTCATCACGGCAACAAACTGGAAAAAACGATGCACAAACATTGCGGGGCCCTCGCAGCGGTACGGCGCCGCGCTGGTGCGAGCCAACTAATGGCTCCTTTCGACTCACATAAATCATCCAAAGTGTGCCTATAGTTCATATGCTGTAGTGCTATTACGTTGATGGAAGGCATTCCAAATGCAATTGTCGCCAGTTCAAAAAGCCGATAAACAACTGTTGAGGCTTGTAATATGTGGTAATGTGCGCCCTAACTCAAAACCTTAACTCTGCAAATGCGCCGTTTACGACTGAATTCCGTTCTCTGCAGTCAATCACTAACCCAAGCGAACAGGGTAGTGAAGTCATAATTACAGGAAATAATAAAATGTGCTCACATAGACAAAAATAGAAAATAATCAAATTGAGTACGACTCAAACTGGGTCATTGGGCATCATTTGTAAATTTCAGTTTTAAAGGGGACGTCAACGTTCTTGACAATCATATTATATGTGACCTCACTAGTCGAAACACGACATTCTGATTCATATTACATTTGTGGAATATGAGTTGTGAAGTAAAGCCATTTCTATCTATCTCAGGGGGCGGCCATTTTGGCACTTGGTGTTGACAGTTGCTCAGGGCTCAGGCAATGACCAATCAGAGCTAAGCCTGTTTTCTGAAGTTGAGCTGTGATTGTTTGTTACCTGAGACCTGAGCAACTGTGATCTCATTTTCCACTCGACAGCAAGTGGCAAAATGGCCGCCTTCTGATATTGATAACAACAGCTCGATTTTGCTAACGCAATATTAACCAAAATACCACATTTAGACTAATGGAGCTGCATAGAATATATTTTTGTCAATACTTTTTTTTTTTGGGGGGTTGACTTCCCCTTTAAGTTTTAATAACACCATTCACCACTAGATGGCATATATCACTTAATAGCACCAGAGCCGTATATAGAGAGTCTGGCCAACTGAAAAAGCGGAGGCCATGTTGTTAGCCTCGCCCACAGGGCGGGGCGGTCGCCAAAGCGTGTAGCGTGTCGTTTTGCACGCAAAATAATTTTTTTTCACAAACTAGGTGAACAGTTGCTTTTATATTTTCCCCTTGATTTATTTTTTTAACCTTTGACGTATTTGACAAGGAGTACACTGCATGTATGATAAGTAAGTCAAAGGTTTAATTATGATATTGTGTCCCAGGGGGGTTTCTATCAGTGTAACAGAGAGCAAGCAAGGTTTTAAACAATTTATGAAATCTCTTTCCTAGTCATTCCGTAAAATACAACATTGTGTGGCCCCTTAATCAGCTGAAACATGAGCTGAAACATGATCTTCGTAATGGCTAAGTGCAATTGTCAATGTGAACACAGCCGTTCCAAGGTAACCACACGATAAATGTCACATTTCTCCAAATGTTGCTGCCACACGACGATCAAGAACTGCGGAGGTGGACCCTTTGTTCAACATCTCCATGTTCCTTCCCGTTTGTCGCCATTTTCCCGCTGTTGCCTTTTAAGAAGTCCCCAACCCCGAGGTGACGCGACGTGACGCTCTTGAGCCTCGAAGACAAGCGCTCAGATCGCATTCTCCGCGACAGTCGAATGCCGCTAAAAGCTTTTTGTGGTTTAATATTTAGCACCGGCACGGCTGCACTTTGGGACCGTCAGGTCTGTGTGAAACTCTGCCTGCTTGGAAAAAATAAAGTGGGAGTGGGTGTTTCCACTTGAGCGCCCCACCTACCCCCTTACCCCCCCGCAGCCCCGTCCACCAGCTCATTGCCCTAAAACAAACAGTAAGGCATCTCCTCACTGCAGCTGCTGCCTCCTTGCATATAAAAAGCGAGCTATAGTTTCAAACATCAATTATTCACAGCAGGTGAGAGACGGACATGCGCTGAGTTACGACAGTCTCGAGTAATGGCTTCAAAGAGGCAAGAAGCAACAGGAAATCAAGCAGAAAAGTGGGCACGTGAAGCAAGCAGCGGTAATGTGTTGTGACTCATTAGTTTGAGCCATGGTCGGATGACCCGGCGACCAAGAGCACGCTCGCTCGAGTTGAAAGACGGACCTTGAAGGAGGTGACAGTGACACACAAGTACAGTCATCCCCCCTCAATCTCGGGTTCTTGGTTCACCGTTCCACTATTTAGCGGATTTTTCCCCCACAATTTGTAACTATTGTTTTGTACATTTTGGGTGTAACTCCTCTGTAGATCACTAGGTGGTGATACACTGTTTTCTTTGACAGTTTGAAAGAAGAAGAATGAAAACAGGAAGTATTTCACCTCAGATAACTTTTGCTGAGGGTTACTAAATGTGAAATCCTCATCAATCCTGCTTTTTACGTCTATAAAAAGTGACAGCTGCAAGTTTATTTTATAACAAACGTGTTTGGGCATGGTTATTGTTTTTGTATTGTTAGATAAGTTTGTTGCAATGCAGAGGCAGGGATGTGATGTTTAACATACGACACTCACCCCTTCTGCTCAAATATTTATTTATAGATCCCATGACAAACCGACAAAGACTGTTAAAGGCCGTCTCTTATGTTACGTCTCTGGTGAGACAAATTTCATTATTTTTTCTACTCTCTGCCCTTTGTGATTGTCCTTTCAGAACATAAAGCTTGGCAGTGATTGAAAATTCCATTCAGGGCAAGTCTTTGTGCACTTGCAATCATCTGTTTGGTTAAACGGAATAAAAAGATGAAGTGTTGTTTCTTTTATAAGACCGTAAGAACTCCACTGTGCGCTCGCTCTCAGACACTCAACACTTGGCCTCCTGCTCACAATGAAGCGGCAGACTTTAAATTCAATTGATTGTCTCGCCACATCAGCCGTTACTCCTGATTGGATCCCATCTTAATATGTTTTATTTCGTCGTTCAATCTCCATCTCGGGTTTCATGGAGTCCATCTCGCCAGGAGGATGACGACTGTCATTTCATTTTGCGCAGTGTTTGAGATGTGCCCTTCAGACATTCTGCAGACGCTCATACCTGCACATGCTTATTGAATGCGGTGCCTCCATTATGGACTGTTTCCAATTTAATGGTAACTGGGCTTTCAGTGGGGTTTCAACTTCCTGATAATAGAAATATTATTTTCCAAACCGCTTAATATCTGTCTGACGTATGGCGTAGCGTCATTCATTTCCATTTCCGGTTCTGTTTACGAAGTAGATTTTAGCTCCGGTGTACAAACAGTAATTTGCCTGCCATTTTGTTGTTCAAAGATGAAAGCCAGATGCCCGTGAAAAGTGGACTTGATCGCGCAAAGTACTTTAATTAAGTGTTAAAACGCGCTAGCAGTTTCAGTCTTGGGTTAGCTTAGCATTAGCATCGCTTTTCCGTCTTTCTGTTAATATTATACAAATCTTCAATGTCCCAGCATACAACTGTGCCATGGACATTTAAAATAGTTCAGAATCAATATTTAACTGAGATGCTGATTATTAATTATTTTGTGTTCAGATCGAGACAGACGTGTTTTGCTAGTTTAGCTTAGCTAGTAGTAGCTTTGGAAAAATGATGTCGTCATTGTGGGCCAGCGAGTTTGCTCTCTGAGACAAATGTAAAATATCATTGCTCAAATAGTTAGCTGGATTAACATAGAAGAAGATAGAGGCTGAAATCTGATTGGACAACAAAATCAAACATGGCATTTCCTGGATGCAGTGCAGCAAAGAGAAACGCAACAAAATGAGAAGAATGGATTCTTGAGAGTCCTAGGTAGTGAATGTTAGATTTCTAAAATGGATATACGCTTTCAAATGAGTCCCGACTGCATGCCACTTGATCCTCGCGCAATTTAATTGATTCCGTTGCTGTTTTCCCGAAAGTATAAAGCGCCAAGCTTCGCCGCACGGGACGCGGTCGCTGTCTAGCGGCGATTTAAAGGAAACACGGCCTGGCTGCGAGAGATACCGCGTCGGCTTACGGGATTTAGTGAGACCCACACAAGGCACAATACACCCAACCCAAGATTCACTTCAAAGGGCTCCATCTCAAAACCTTGCAACATCCGGGGCGCCTCTTCACGTTCTTTGGCCCGAGCGGTCGCGTCGGAGGGTGATGACAAATCACTCGCTTTGTGGCGACATGCCGAACCCTCTGAGGGCTCCGGACGCGCCCCCTCCTCGTCTTCCCTCGACGACACCACTCTCGTGGTGAGTGCTCCCAAACGCAGGCTCCCATTCATAAGTGCTCGATTTTCTTCCTACGGTCTAATTGCGCTCGCCTGATCTGACTTTTCTGGACCAAAAATGACATCATCATGAGTCCTAAATGGCGTCCCGAGAGATGTCATGCTCCATCTTAGTAGGCTACATGATGAAATATCGTTCTGTCTCAAAGCCCCTGGAGGCCATATTTCCACTTTTTTTTTTTTTTTTTTTTTTTTATCATCTCGAAGCTTGTGTTGTTGTTTTTGTTTTATCAATAGGAAAAAGTAACTCCATTCCTCCACCCAGCACACTTCAGTTTTGAATTGTGTTGCCGGCAAAAGAATAAAAGTAACGGACATGCGCCGACAAAAGCACAAAAAAAATGTCAAGCCTCCTCTGCCGTGCTGGTTGACACCAACACGGGGATCCACAAATAACAAACCCACATTGGCTCTTTTCATTAACAAAACAACACTCGGCTGCCTCTGAGGCTCTTGACTGTATTCTCTGCCACAACTGGCAGCGTTCAATATTGACTGGAGGAAGAAATGGCTTCGAAAACAGTGTTAGATCAGGTCACCGCCTGAGGATAAGAATATTAGAGCGTGTTTTTCTTCTTTTTTTTTTTAAAGCTGCATTTGGCTAAAGATAAAAGTAAAGTATGTATTCTCCTGGCATCACTCAGAATGTCTTTGCGAGCACACCAGATATGTTTTGAGAGATGTCAGGTCTTGAGTGCGTACTGTAACACAATAGAGAATTACGCAAACACACAGTTACAGTCCGGTGTCATAATATATATATCATGTATGACATGATCAGTGCAAAAGGGTAAAAGTGAAACCAAAGAAGTTGAGCGTGGTCAAGGTTGTACTATTTTGAGTTCCAGCTAGTGTTAATTTCGTCAACGAAAACTAAACAAATATTATTTAGTCAACACTCATTTTTCACCAGGCTAAAACTAGACTAGATTAAAACCCTCATTAATAAACAATAACTGGGACTGGGAATCAGTATGCATTTTCGTCGACTCATGAACGAGACAGAAATGTACTTCATTTAATACATTTATGTCATGACTCGGGTCATGCAGGAGTAATGTTTGGGTCTTGTCTCATATCTGGGGTCATGCCTGGGTTAAATTTGAGTAGAGTTCATGACCGTGCGCAGGAGTTCACGACCCGTTACGTGTCTGTTTTGGTATTGATGTAACAGCATCCAGTTTGAACTAGTTTTAGGCTATATGATGTCTGGACTATGTGATGCCAGGAATCTTTTATGCTATATGATGTTTGTTGATGTCAGGGTTTATCTGTAATGACTGGGTTAACAGCCAATCAGAGATTTCCATGTCAGTACTGGTACTTACGTGTCTAGCTACAACCAATGAGATTGGTTGACTGTCTAGAAAGGGTCTGAGAATTATGTATGTTTTGCCGGATTATTGCTCACTGTTTCGCTCTGCTTCTCTGCTGCCCAAGGGGGGCTTGGCGTGTCGGGATTCTCGATGCATTCTCTTTGTTTTTAGTTTAGTCAAGTTATGTGTATAAATGGTTAAAACCTTATTTGTGTCTGTGTTTTGGGATCCAACCCTTCAGCACACAACAATTTATAGCAGACTAAAAGATGACTGAATAAAACGGGATGAGATTGATAAAAACTAACAAGTGTGTTTAAAACTGGACTAAAACTGAGATTAAATTTAACACAAGTTCCAACCATCGTCGTTATGACATCTTGCAAAGCTTTGGCAAATCGCGTGAGACTTGTACAAACAAAAAGTTCAAGTTGACTGTTTGTCTTTCAGCGTGCAATTCAGAACTCCTTCACAGGAGAGCAGCCAAGCCTCCAATACGGCGAATGTTGCGCCCCATCGGGACCATTATCTTCACACCTCTGTGCCCTCGGCGCCGCACCCCGTCTCACCGGCAACCTCCCATGGCCGTCGCTGGGGTCTTCTCAGAGGTCAAACGAGGTCCCAGTCAACCATGGGGGAGCCGTAATGGCCAAAAGCCCAAACTCAAACACTCCGCGTTTGCAAAACAGATTCTTTGTGTTGAACTTGACAAATGGCACTTTTGCGTGCGTGCCATGAAGGGATTACGGCGAATGTACTTTCTGCTTAGCAAGTAAGTTCATTGATGTATGGAAAATGTACTATGGTAACTTACTATGCCTAGTTGGGGCTGAACGATTTGGGTAAATGATCTAAGTGCAAAGTAAAAATTTTTCCTCCTTTTGATATGGCGATTGTGATTCAGTATGAGTTCATTTTCTCTTGTTTTTTTTTCTTTTTGTTTTGTCCTCTTTGCTTGCCTAGTAATGTCGAATGGTGGAAATGTGCAACAGTGGAGTTTTGTAAACTGCCACTATGGCGGTTATTTCCAAGGTCCTCTTTGTTGTGTGCTGAGAGATTTGGATCCTAAAGCGCAGACACAAATAAGGTTTTAACTATTTATTCACACAACTTAACTAAATGAAAAACAACGAGAATGCATCGAGAATCACGATACGCCAAGCCCCCTTGGGCTGCGGAGATGCACAGAGAACAGTGAGCAATAATCCGGAGAACACACACATTTCTCAGACACTTATATAGACAGTCAATCAATCTCATTGGTTGTGGCTTAGACATGTGAGTACCAGTACTGACATGGAATTCTCTGATTGGCTGTTGACCCAGCAACGCGATTAAAGATTCCTGACATCACAATGTTATTACAGATAGTTCCTGACATAACCAAACATCATATAGCATTACAGATCCTTGACATCCCATAGTCTGAAACTAGTGGAAACTAGATGATTGTTACATCAGTACAAAACAGACACTTGACCTCAACTTAACAGGTCATGAACTCAAACCTAACCCAGGCGTGACCCCAGACATGAGACAAGACATTACTCCTGCATGACTCGAGTCATGACACTCTTCTCATTTATAGTATTTGAAAGGACAAACAAATGCTTTTGTTTGGGAAATTTTAGAAAATATAATTTATTGTAGAACTTTACCCATGAGTTTTGTTTTTGTTGCTTTGCTGCGTATTCTTTGTAAAAAAAGTTTTGCAAAAAAAAAGTTTGTTTACCTGGTTCATCCAATTCTATTCAATAGTCATTTTATGTATTTAATTATTTATTTATTACAGTTAAACTTTTACAGTTTGTTGTTGGGGGAGGTAGAGAGAGGGGCGAGGGGGAGGGAGGGAGGGAGAGAAAAGACAAGGAGACACAGAGAAAAGGAGATGAGAGAGAGAGAGAGAGAGAGAATCTCGTGTCCTGCTTATGGCAGTCTCCGCCCCTCGTACCAAATTGCAGCTTTTGCGATTTTTCAAATTAATTCTCCTCCATGGCGATGTCATTCCAATTTCAATGAATCATTTCATCCGACTCACAGTTGTGAGGTTTGTGATTCAAATCTCGAACGTGTAGAACCTGAACCAGTAGAACCTGGGCTGAGATTCCAACCCAGAACCTCGTGACTGAGACACCGCCACGAGCGCACCGTTACCCGCAATCAAGACATCGATTATTCCATAACGTCCTCTTGACGCACCCGTTTAACTGTAAGTCAATATGATAATGATGCTGATGATGACTGTTGACGATAATTGCCATATCTATTTACCGTTTAATTCGCCGACAACAAATCCCATTAGACAATCCCAATCATCTCACTGTGATTCCCATAAAAACGTAAACAAATCATCACGTTGTAGCTGCGTGCCATTTTGCGGCTTAATGCCGAACGCTGGCGCCGTGTTGCCCTTTTCAACACAATGCTGCTTTCTCAGCTGAGCGCTAAACGCTCATTAATCCTCCGCCGTATGCAACAAGTCAACTGCGTGCCGCGCTCCCCTGGACATTGAACAATCATTTTAAATGCTTCTTTTGTTTGTTCCCTTGCAGATGTTCTGCTCTGCTCCAACCAGCCCACCAGTTTGTTTTGCCCATCGCCACAGAAAGAAGACGTGTGGGCGGCCGGGAGATCATACGCAAATGAAGAGGGAAGAGGTGGGCGGTCCGTACGGTAGGTTTAGCCTGGGGACCGTTAATATGCGGCATACAACTTATCTTGTCTGGAGAAGCAAAGGAGGGGGCATGGGGGGTTAGTATCATGTTAATGATAATTAGAGGTAAAGACAATGAGCGCATTTCATGGTGGGATAATGGAGCGAGCATATCGTGCATGATGCAAACGCTTGGCTCGGCTTCTTATTCACGATAAACGCTTCGCATCAAGTTTTAGAGCAAAGTGTTAAATAATTAAACAGCGGCGCTGAAGAAAACAGCGTTAATGAGCAGGTTTATTCGCAAATAATTTCTATGATGTCTATACTATTCGTGTTTTAATGATCATACAATCCAAAACTAACTTCTACTTTTTTTATGCACTAATGGCTCCATTTGGCATCAAATGTCATTTTTTTCTTTCAATTCAAGAACATATGCCAGTCATTCTCGAATCATTGTACCGAATTCAATCTTAAAGCCTAGATAATGGTAAATTAGCTGTAACTTAAATAATAATAATAATAATAATAATAATAATAATAATAATCAGTCCAGCACATTTGTTTAGAACATTTCCACTGCATTTAACTTAAGTGCAATATGTGTGTATTCAATCATTTTAGAATTGTTTGGTTACAGATATTTTTCAGGTGAAATTTGTATTTTATTTTATTTTTTTATGTATGTAATATTTTTTTTCTAATCATTTGAATGCAGTTTGTATATTTCTAATTCAACGTATGTTGGCACATTTTTTTAATTTTTTTTATTTTTTCAAAGTGTTTCAGTACATCTAAGCAATTAGATTAGTTTTAGTGGACATTTCAGTTGATCTATTTTGATAGCTTTTAGTTAATATTTGAATATATCTAGCCGTATTTAGATTACATTTAGTTAGTAATTCAATAGATTTAAGAGTATTTCAATAACTTTTAGAAAGTATTTGTGTACATCTAGCATCTAGGAATATGTATATTACTTTTCAGCATTTCAGTATATTTAAGTCCATTTAGGTAACTTTTAGCAAGTATTTGAGTATTTCTATGAGTATTTAGATTACATCTATTCAATATTTCAGTTAGATTTAAGAGTATTTCGGTAACCTTTAAGAAGTATTTCAGTTCATCTGAGTACTTAAATTACATTTAGTGAATATTACAGTAGATTTAAGTATTTTTGGTAACTTGTAGGAAGTATCTAAGTGCATTTATAAGTATCTCGATGACCTTGTAACCTTTAGAGGAAGTATTAGGAGTATTTAGATTACTCTTGGTGGGCATTTCAGTAGATTTAAAAAGTATTTTGGCAACTTTTAGGAAATATCTGAGTTTATGTTTGAGCATTTAGATTACCCGCTGCTCTTGTTGGGCATTTCATCGTTTAAAAAATGTTTGACACAGAATAACTCCGCTCTCTTTGCAAACACCTCTGAGCCATCTGCATATCAATTGTCGAGTTTGAAAAGATTGCGTGTAGTTTTCTTCTTCAAATGGTTGATAAAATAAGGAAAAGTTTCCGTGTTGTCAAGCTTCATAACTGTGAGCCTCAGAGGAATACACGTGCAAACATGAACCGGGCTATATCATGTGTGATGTGCAAAAAAGCAAAACATACACACACACACACGCGGCTTGGGGATGTTTGAATTTGCCCATTTATTGCACATCTCGCATGTTTTGTAGATTGTTTTCCAAAAGTGTGAATGTGTGATAGTCAAGCTTATTTCCTCACTGCCAACCATGCGGTACTGCGATAAGATCATCTCGAGAGGAGAAGGACAAGTTGTCGCAAACAAGTGACACACAACAGTTGCAGTGTGGCAGCACAATCACTCTTTCGCCTCTTTTGCCTCACGCCAAATTTCAATGTGAGAGCCGGGACAGAAGATTCAGTGTTACCCACTTTTTGCCTTTTCTGCACAACCCAAATGGGTCAATCATGCCTTGTTGCCTCAAATGGGTGCAATCAGATCATGCGATGACATGAGCAGTGCACACTTTCACACTACGCTAGTGCTTACTAACCTTGATGAAGGTATAGAACCATACTAGTTTTCCGATATGCATATTATTTATTGAAAACAATGATTTTTTGTTTTGTTTTTAAAATTCTAGACATAAGTATAAGGTTTAGTGGTAAACAAAATGAACAGGGAGAGTAGTTTTTTCATCGAATATGCCTCACTTCACCTTGAATTCGGAAAGTGTTGTGTTCTTGTCTTGTATAAAAACAGCAGAAGCCCCGGAATTGAACCCTGTGGAACACCAAGTGTGAATTCATATTGCACATATTTGTCCAACCACTCCCGTGTTTACCTTAAAGTAAACACAGCTGAAATGCTCCTATTTCACTTGCCCGGAAGTTACATGTCAGGCTGGTAAGGAGATGTTTTTTTGTTTTGTTTTTTGTTTTTTTTGGTCAGAGGACAAATGGTGCCAGAGCATCCCTAGTTTTAAGGAGGTATAAATAGAAACGTTTGGCATTACGTTCAGGTTTGGAGTGGATCATATTGCGTTGAGGAAGAGTTGTGTTTAATGTTTGGGTTTGAGAGGTTAGGATTGACAAGTTAGGGGTGACGGTTGAGTTTGGTTAGGAAAGGTTCAGGATTTGAGTTAGGAGACATGATAAAGTTTGGTGGTCTTGGGTGCTTTTGTCACTTTTCTGGCAGTAGGGTTTTGACTTGCTCTATCTCCCTATTTTGGTGTACCAGATTTCCATTCGTACTGCAGCCATCTTTCTACGGCTAGCTACAGTGCAAGATAATGCACCCTGCTCTGACTGTAAAATTTATCCTTTTTTTTCTTTTTTTTTTTCTTTCAACCTAGATATTTTATGAACTAACGATGATAAACAGTGATGCAACTACAGCCTCTCAATCAAGAAGAATTATTTGTTTTATGAATATTAGATTTGGGACATCTTTTTTTTTTTTCCCTCAGGGAGAAAGTTAGCTATTACTCTGGGAAGAACTCCATCCGATTGCCCCAGTTTGAAAATGACAAAATAGAAAATGAAAGCATCTCTTTTGCGTATCAACAACGTGTCTGGTGAACGCTGCATTTCAGTTTTACGATCCACCTGCCCCAAAGACATTATCATATTAGCGCTGATGTGCACATTTGGTTTTCAGCGGCCATAAAAGCAGCGGGAGTGCTTTTATTCCACTCGTAGATGGTGAAATAGAATCTGTGCGGAATCAATAATTTGATATTGCATGCTGTGTGTTTGTGTGAACGCCATACTTTTCATCAGGAATTCAATATTTTGAAGCATCAATAAGACTGGCAGGCAAAACCCAGAGGAAGCTTCAATTCGGAACGAGAGCTTTCATTTCTTTGAAAAAAAGGGGGAGTCACAGTAAACAGAAAGTTTTACTTTTAATCCCGGGCAAACTCAATAACACTCAGTAACATTTAACAGTATCTGTAAGGTTCTGATCACAAACGAAGATGTCAACATATTCCCCTTAGTGCGCTCCTGATGATGGCAATTTAGCTTATATGATGATGTGTCTTACTTTCTGTTGGATTTTTAAACCAGAACCCATCAATTTTGTATTTGTTTGAATATTAACAGCAGTTAAAGATCTTGTAAAGTGTTTTCAGTAAATTGTAAATACAAAGAATATTTTGGAGGATTAGTGCTGCAAACGTGCAAAGACTGAAAACAATTCAGTGCTGAATTATTGAGATATAACCTTACACTCGTTAACATTTCAGTTATTGGATTTTTTTCTGGGCTTGCCTAAAAACAAGCCCAAGTATGCATTTGGGCTATCTGGCATTAGATTAGGCAGCCATCCCCCACTATATAGGAAGTATTCAGCGCCTTCAATCCAATCGTGGGAACGATAAATGTTTCTTACGGTCGCTAGCCTGCTAGCTAACGAGCTTGCTAGCTTGCTAGCTTAGTATCATATTGGTGGTGGGCTCGTCCAATTTGTCACCACCTTGCTTGGTGTTTTGTCAGTCTGTGGGTCCACATAACAGACACGTTAAGGAATATTGAATATTTATTACAGTCACTAGCCTGCAAGCTAGTGAGCTCGCTAGGATGATAGCTTGCTAGCTCCGGAGTAGAATGTCAACAAACAGGCTGGTCCAGGCTGGTGTGTGGGTCCACATAAGAGAGTCACTTTAGGGAAAGTTATCTGTGGACTTGACATACTTGAATACATTTGATTGACAAGTGAAAATTGAGTGGGGTATGTTTCCCCCTAGAGCTTTTAGTGTATTTTATTTTTATTTTTTATTTTTTGATTCTATCAAATTTAGCAAGGTCGTTATTAACAACCCTCTCCTCTGTGGTGCGCCAAATTTACAGTAGTCGTTATTTTCACTTTAAAAGAACTTGAAATTATTTTTACACATCTATGTCTTAATATGTACGTATGTAGCGCAATCTCCTGCAGCCAGCGTATCATCACAAATCATGAGTCAAATTATGATCTTAACCTCCGTCTAACCCCCTGAGCCAGTCTCATCGATCAAACCCAGGTTAAGAACCACTGTCTTAAATCCATTATATCATTTGTTAAAAATTGTAAAACGGTAAATTGTAATACTTCTTTTGCATTACTGTATACATTCTCAAATAAACATCAATCAATTCAACCAAGATAGATAAGACAAGCTGAACGTGCAAATTGCAATTCCCTCTATTATACTTTATTTGATATCAATAATGATTGTTGAAATGTTATCGTTAATTGCCATTGATGCTGCTCTCATAAAACATAAAAGAGATTTAGAAGCCCACGTCTTCCCCCCACCCCCCCCCAAAAAAAAAAGTTTTATTATGTTTGCTTGCTGAAGGCTATATCATAAGAAGGCGGTGAGAAAACTGGGAAACCAGAGAAAATACATGGCAGAGTTCAGTCGACATTTTACTTTGACACTTATTAAAGCCCTCAACTTCAAGAATTCCATTTGGAAACGCTTGACAAGCTCAAATGCGATCGCCTAATGCAGTGAGAAATGCAATGCAATGCAAAGTTGCTACTGTGAGGGAGAACACCCCGCATGACATTGAAGTAATAAACTTGTAGCTGGAATTTAAATGTCCCATCTGATGCAATGTCATGCATGAGTTATTGCAGGTACTGGCTTGCTGGGCTTGGACGAGAATTTCCCCCCGGTTACAAAGGCTCACCTCGGAGCGCTCGGCTATGCAAACCAGCGATCGGAGCGCTCACTCTAGTGACAGTGGAAGAATATTTATTCGAATGGATGTTGCGAAGAAAGCGTCCGTGCTTGAGGCCCTTTCACACTCCAAACAATCTTCTTAATGGCTGTCCCAACATGCGACAGGCGCTCATTATCTCAGGACAGCAGCTTTTCTTTCAGCCAGCTAATGATTTTCCCTCCAGAAGACACACAAAAAGCCCAAATTATTATTTTTTTTCCATTCCCGTGGCCTCGCCCGAACTCCTAACGGCGTCTCATAGCTCTGATCTGGTGCCATAAATTAGACGTTTAATCGTATCATTAGTAATCAACACAAGAAGCGTCTCTCCCGCGCTTCTCTCTGGCGCGCGTGATGAAAGCCGACGAATGCAAAGCGCCGTGATGTTTTCTCTGCGAAACCTACATTTGTATTTGCAACTGCAAATTAGGCTGTCGGAGCAAGAGAAGGTACGAACACAAATAGTTTAATACGTTCTCGCTTGCAGTGGAAGGGAAATAATGATGCAGAGCCCCGTGTTCTATCTGGCTGATGAAGAAAGTTCGCCGAGGTTTCGGACTAGACCACAATAAAGAAACGTAGATGGGCTATTATTGAAAAAGTAATTATCACAGTTATTGTAATACAGCTTAACATATTGTTTGTTAAAAAACACATGGAAAGAAAATGTTGAAAAAAAAAAAAGTTTACTGAACGTAGAATATTCAATTTCAAATCGCTACTGCCACCTGTTGACGAAAAATGAAACTGCACATCCCCTTCTTCACATACACAACGCACACATGACGTCACAGCCGCAGACAGAAGGCGGGAAATTCAAACCCGAGTCCAGTTTGAAAACTATTGGCAAGAGGCTTGCAGCAGTACCCATTGTGAACAGCTAAAGTGTTAATCTGCTCATTAGAAGACGTTTCAGTCATAAATGGTCACATAAAAAGGCTGTTGTAAAGATATTTTGGGGAAAAATTCCATATAGCAGCAGACAAAAAAGGGCAAAGAAAATCGCAAATTATTTTTCAAAATTGTTCAGTCCGACTCCATTTGTGATCGGCAACAGAACAAGATTATTCCATTCAATGTCACAATCGCAACCCAACTTGATTTGCTGTCGTAAAATATTGAACAGGTTTATCATTTACAATTGACGGCTGAGATCAGATTGGGGCAGAAAAATTCCTCTTCACACCGCGAATTACAGCACAAACATGGGGATCGGATCATATTTAACATTTTATGCAAAATCGGTGATCGGCTGTTAATGTCTTAATTTGCCAAATCGATCAAGTGACGCCATTGATCTCATCCATGAACTAGGACGGTACGTTATATTTCATGTTTATCAGCATTTTTTAAAGAATTTTACGTATTTTTTTTCCCCATGCATTCCAATTGATGTCAATTATATGTTGGTTTTCGCTACCCCTTGTCATGTCTGGTGTAACGCCAGGGTTAAGTTTGAGTTCATGACCTGTTAAGTTGGGTTCATGACCGTGAGGTCAAGTGTCTGTTATGTACTGATGGAACTAGCATCTAGTTTCAACTGGTTTTAGGCTATGTGATGTTATGTGATGTCAAGGGAATCTTTAATCCCTTTACCTGGTCAACAGCCAATCAGATAATTCCACATCAGTCCTGTTACCCACATGTCTAGCCACAACCAATCAGATCGATTCCTTGTCTATATAAGCCTTGTGAGAAGCGTGTGTCTTTGTCGGATTATTACCACTGTTCCTCTGTGCAACTCCCGTTGTTTCTCGTCTAGTCAAGTTATGTGAATAAATAGTTAAAATCTTATTTGTGCCTGCGCTCTGGGATCCAATCAACTCCAGAACATAACACTGTCCACAAATGGCGGCGTTCGACTGTCGAGTATAAACATTTTTGAAATAGATATATTGTTCCATCGTCTGATCGTATCTTTTTTTTTTTTCGCTCGTTGATCGCTTCTCGGCCGACAAATCCTGATTGTGCAAAGCCTGGAAGAAAAATGATGCAATTATGTGGGCCTCTTGCCTTAAAAAACATCTTACATTACTTTGCTACCAGACAGACGAGACGAGAACCTACCGTCTTGACAGGCGAGAAAACGTTGATGAATCTGAACCAGAATTAATGATAACGTACTCTCTCATGCATTTTTAAACTTGATTTGCTGCAATGATGTTCCTTGACGATGCCAATATTTTCATATGAGCTATGGCAGGCTGTCAGCCAATGTAAAGTTCAAGCAAGCAACGAAACAAAAAGTTGAAAGGGAACGTCTTGTTGTTCAGTTGTTTGCACTAACTCGCTTCGAACTTGTAATTTTCTGACTGGGTTCATCTAAATCCTTTTTGAACCTGTCGGCCCGGCTGCAAAGCCTGCAAAGCTCCATTTTTAAATTTTTTTTTTTTTGAGTGCACCCCCCTGTTTAAGATCTAAGACGAGCAATCTGGCAACAGACAGAACTTCTCCAGTGCCAGACATTTAATGGAGCCCCTTTAATAGCATCTTTACGGCACTGTTGGGAAATGTTCCACTTTGTTCTCATGTTCTTGTGGACCCATTTGTCATCTCGCCGATGAATTTTTAATAACAACCACGGGAGTTGGAGATCAAAACTCGACGGCATACGCAACAACTAAGTTTCTTGGAAGATACATAGTGAGGGTGAAAAAAAAAAAAAAAACGTCTTAAGTCGAAGCGCTCTGCACTTTTCTCCTCCGAGGCTTGATTGACTGCTGGAGGATCTTCACGCTCCAACATCGCCAGTAATTACACGTTTCTTCAAGCATCGCCGTGTTAACACGTGTTGTGGCTTCATGCGAGCTCGCATCCTTCAATTACAGTGCTCCACTTATTGGAAAAAGGTGTTGTGTACTGAAAGGTTTGTATCCCAGATGCAGACACAAATAAGATTTTCTCCATTTATCCACATCGAGAGGCAGAAACGCTGTACACAGGACAGTTGGACAGTTGAGTAATAATCCGGCAAACCACACACAATTCTCAGATTGCACCTACAGACAGTGGATAGTAAAGGACTAAAGAACACCGTCACATAGATCCCCAACATCACCCAAAGGATTAAAGGTTGACATCACGAACAGCACGTTTTGTAAACAGACACTTGTTACAGCAGTACCTAAACAGACGCGTAAAAGGCACATAACAGGTCATGAACTGGTCATGAACTCTGGCGCATGCGGCCCAGGCCATGACAAAAGGAGCTGTTAATATTCTTTCTTGTTAACTGCTATCTCATCTTTGCCACCTAGCCATGCATCTTAGCCATTTCTATTTTTCTGAATAATATTTTTATGTTTTGGGGAAAAAAAAAAATCCCCCCAAAATTCTCTTGAAAACTGAAAAATAAATTATTCTGAAAAGCTGAAAAAAAATATTCCAAAAAACTAGGGTAGGTTTTTAAAAAATTGAATAAATGATATTGATTTTCCTATTCCATCCTGATAACGATTCATAAAGCCATGAATCGATTATTTTAATCCTTTTCCCATAAATTCTCTAAACGCTTGTGAATTGAAATCAAATTGATTGAAGAAATTAGATTCAATACCCTGCAAAAAAATAAATAAAAATCATTCTGAAAAACAGTCAAAAATTATTCTGAGAACAGAAAAATAATCCATAAAATAAAACGGAATCTAAAATTAAAAGCAAAACAAAACGTCCCGAAGAATTACTCAGAAAAGAGATTTTATTTAAGTGAAAGCAATACACTTCCGTATGATAATTACTAATTGTACAAATCATCACTAAATTTATTAGTGAGTATAACGTAGGAATATAATGTACTATCTTAACAGACTTACTTTTTAATTAAATGTTTTTGTGTGAGAAATTACATTGCTTTTTGTACCTTCTATATTTAAAGCTGTACAATGTCAAAATTTGGCCAAAAATATCTTTATAATAGCCTTTTTTATTTGACAAATTACATTACTTATTTTTGTTTTATAAATCCTTACGGAATTTTGAATTACATACCAGTGTGCAGCTGATAACACATTTAAAAATCATTATTGAATCATTTCTGTCTTTTAGCCCATCCATTAAAATAAAAAAATGTCAGTCGGTTATGATTTATATTGCCTTTTGCACAAAACCCCAACATCTGTCCATCCGTCCATCCATCCTATATATTTTTTTTTAATAAGCGCCCATAGTGCATCTGACAGACGCCATCACCATGGCTGAAGGGACAGCCTTTGCAGGTCAGGACATGCCGCTGAGTGGCAGCTCACACAGATGTGTTCACCCTGACTGACTGCTGGCTCAACTCCATGACAACTGGTAGCACCTGCAGAATATTCCATATTCGGGGCAAAGCAGGGATTTTGCCCTGTAATTCATACGTAACCTTAAAAAGGGATCAATATGTAAGAGCTCAGCATATTGTCCAAAGAAACTGAAATTCCATCCAATTGAATTTTACATCAAAGAATGGGACATTATTAGCAAAGGTCAGCAACCCGTATTACGCTCTCAAACTCGCTGTTTATGCAAAGCAAGAAATGTCCACTCATGTTCGAAATTATTTCGAAAGTCTCTCAAAGCGCAATTGCTTCCTTCCTAAATGTGTCACTGCCATGATTAATACAGTAACTAGCACACACACACAGTAGCTTTCACTTCACATTTCACAGTCTTGACTCTGCCTGCCGGCACTGCAAGCTCAGTCCCCTCCTTAAAAAAATAAAATAAAAAAATAAAAATAAACACTAAACAGTCTGAAAGAGAGCCTGAAGAGTATCTATTGTACTGCAGCACAATACTGTATACTGTACAGTTCAACTGATGACAGTGCCAAAAGCGTCTTGGGGTCTAATATAAATTCCCTATGACTTCAGATCAAATAGAGTTCGCTCCCAGATATTTTGTAGTACACAGTTCACCAGTCCACCTATTTGTGTTTTTGTCACGTCTTCAGGTGCCGTAAGATAACTGTTTTAAGATCATTCTGATAGAAGCAAAGTTTAGCATTGGTTGTTAGCGGAATTTATGAAAATTCACTTAAAAACAACAACAACAAAAAAAGAAAAAAAAAGTGGCTTTTAAGAACCTCATGCTAATTAATATTCTTGCTTGACAATTAGTATTTTTTTTTAGGTTTGCTAAGCAGTGACACGCCAGCGACCTCACAATTCCACTGGTATTTATTATTATTTTTTCTCTTTTTAGAAATGTAATCATCTGCAAGCCGGGTAATATTGTTTTGGGAATTAGATTAAGGAAGTTGACCTTAAACATTTCTTGACAATATGTTATATGTGACCTCACTAGTCTAAACATGACATTGTGATTAATATTACATTTGTGGAATATGAGTTATGCAGCAAAAATCCAGCCTCTTTATCCATCTCAGATGACATCACAGTTGCGCAATGCTCAAGCAACGACCAATCACAGCTCACCTGTTTTCTGAAGCTGAGCTGTGATTGGTTGTTACATGAGACCGGAGCAACTGTGATGTCATTTTCACTCGACAGCAAGTGGCAAAATGGCCGCCTTCTAAAAAAACAAAAAAAACAAAAAAAAAAAACACCTCGACAGGAAAACCAAAGAAAGGCGAGTATTTCAAGGGTAACGATAAAGGGATTTTACGATCCGTTAGGCTATCTTTTTAATGATCATGTTTTGCTTTCTTGCTGTGGATGTTTCAGAGGTGTCGTTTTAAAAGTACAGAACATAAACTGTTGCTTGACAAGGGACCTTCTGTCAAAATAAGCTAGCCATTAGCAGTAAGCTAGCAGCTGAGCTACATTCTTGATGGCGACAAGTCAACGCTCACAATATATTGAAAAACAGGACTCAAATTAAACGTTTCGTTGTATTAAATACTACCCCGCTGACTTGTACTAACAAATGTTCAGAAACACCCTTCATGTTTAATTTAATTAATTTAAGAAGGAAAAAAAATGGCTGCCTTCTGACACTGATTAAAAACTGCTGGATGTTGCTGTTTAACTCATATTCCAAGAAATGTATTTTGGATTGACTTCTTCTTCTTCTATGGTTTAATCTATTAATATAAGTAGTTGTTTTGGGGTATGTCATTTACTGGCCATTTGCAGCAAGGCTCCATCTCGACGCCCCCAACAATTTTGGGGTTTTTACTATACTGTAAAAACTGCAAACTGAAGACTTGTTGTTTCCCCCAAATGTTCTCAATTTCGGATTGTACTTTCACTGCACACACTCACATTTTGTTATGCGTGATGAACACTTTCTTAGCTTCCGACACTCAACATACATCATCAGAAATAATAGTCATTTAATGGATTATTGTTTCGACTCAAGCTGGCTTCCCCTCATTTCTCTACAAGCCAACATTTTAAATCATTTCTTAGTTGAACCACTCAACCGATTCGTTTTATCTGATGGGTAAAATGAAGCTCATTTATTGACTGTGGAAAAGACATTTTAGGTTTTATGTCATAGTGATAGAAAGATTAGTTCTTCCCATGCGCTCTTATTTTCTGAATTCCTGTTCATTATTTTGTTCACCTGTGGCTTGTTTGTTTGTTTGTCTGCCCTCGTCCTGTTTCCCTTGTTGATTGTTCCAGTTCACAATCTGTTTCTTTTTATTTCGTTCCGACTTGGGTTTTGAGGGCATTGAGTCCAGGTGCTCAAAACATTTTTTTTTTCTTGCTAGTTCACAAAACCAGGCCAACAAACAATTACTATGATAACAAGACCAGGCTTGGCTCAAAATGAATGCGGTACACACATGCCGATAAACAGGATGAATTTGGAGAATAGTTTAAAATTAGGGATGTAACGATATCCAAACATCATGATACGATATGATCATGATATGAAGGTCACGATACGATAATTATCACGATATTGCGGGGGCGTTGGCGATATTTAAAAAAGATCACATTATTGTAAAAAAAAAAAACGACCTCATACTAAAAAAAAAGCACAATATTGTGCTTTTGTACATAACAGCAATGCATATAAAACCACCTACAATCTCTAATAACAGCAGTGAGGCTCTTACTTGCTAATGCAAGCACACATTGATCGCTTCACAAGCAAATTAGGTTCGCCTTCATCTGACAATTAGCATAATTTGAAACATAGAAGGCCAAAATATCCCTAATGAAAATTAAATTGCACTAATAAAATAGCCACTAGAGGGTGCTAGAACTGCACAAATGGAAATCAACCTGACTTTTTTTTAACAGTTGTGTTCCTTTTAAATATTGTGAACATGACGACGACGATATTGTGGCAGATTTAATATCACAATATCACGATATTGCCCTTATCGTGACATCCCTATTTAAAATCACAAAACACAAATCTGTTACGGTTGTTCAAGAATAGGTGGTATTAAAGACCTTGATGCTTCCTATGCTGCCCCCCCCCCTTTTTTTTTTTTTTTTTGCTCTGTCGCTTCAAGCTGTTGGTTTTTAAGCTTTATACTGCGTCACCCCCTCTGCGCGTCCGCTTATGTTTTCTGTCTCAGCACTGTCTGCTTCACTCTCCTCTAAATTGATTTGTTGGGAGGGATTTAAGTCGGATATATCAGCGAGAGCAACCCCACCCCCCACCCGCTTCTCTCCCCCTCTTGCCGGTGTGCATGACATGAATAGTCTCCCGAGGAAAAGAGTCGCACTTTGTCATATAATGAGATTGTGAGTGATTTAAGCAGAAGATAATTATAGATTAAACGTGTAATCCTAATGCTCCAAAGGCAGACGAAGATACTCGGCAAGATTAGCTTGTCGGTAGCAGGACGATTGGGGACACCTGTGCCGCTTTTTTCTTCCATCTCAATGTGACCGGGGCATTGGATATAGACATTCTTTTTTGTGTGTTGATGTTGGTTTGTTTTGGATGAATATGAAAGGCTGGGGGACCAGGGGAAAAGAACCCAATTGAGCACAGGCTTTGTCTGAATTGTTGTTTCGTTCCTAATTTGACTGCTGCGAGGTTAGTTGATTGGTGCTGCTGGTGTATTTTCGCCAAGGATTGTTGTTTTGGGGTTTAGCGATGAGAAATCTCTCACTTATAAATGACCCTACTGAAGTCGACAGCATGTATTTGATCTTTTTCACTTTGTTGCATCGGAGCAATGGGATACTAAATAACATCTGGACAGTAAATTACGACATGACCTACAATCAGGGGTGTCAAACTCATGTTAGCTCAGGGGCAGCATGGAGGAAAATATATTATCAAGTGGGCCGCATCTGGAAAATAACGGTATATAACTTAAAAACGAATGCCGTCATTTATACGCAGATTTTTTTGGATCAGCCCTAAATTACGGAGCTAAACTGTAATCATATTGTTCCAAAAAATAACACGAATGCAAATGGAACGTAGCAACATTTTGCCGGTATACATTCCGGACGTGTTAAATCGACCTGTTTTGCATATATATTGTTCCCAGAATGCATTGCATGGCACAGTTAATGATGTTTATAAGGATGTTAATCCTTGTAACATATATTTGTGTTACCAGTAATTGAATTCGTGTCGTATTTAACATGTTTATGTCGGTGTTTGATTACCAAAAAATAATAATAATTAAACAAACTGTAGTTTAAGTTGTGTGTAAAATAATGACACCCAGGATGACGATTGCCCGTACAAGTTGCATTGCTCATCTGAGGACTGCTTGTGAAATTACAAATCTATATGTTTTGATCGTGTACAATTTTTTATTTTTTATTTTTTAACTTTACAAAATAATTTCGCGGGCCGGATTAAATCCATTTGCGGGCCAGATCCGGCCTGCGAGCCGTATGTTTGACACCACTGACCTACATTATACGTAATACATGATAAGTAATTACATTTACAGTCTGATGGCCAAACATTTCAAGATTAGGATGTAAAGTTGGCTGCACTTAGAGAAAAGGGGGTGAATAATTTCGTATGCCCTACTTTTCAGTTTTTTATTTGTAAAAAAAAAGTGTTTAAAATATTGTATACATTTCATTCCACTTAACCTTAAGGTTCATTTAAATCAGGCAATTTTTGACATGTGTTTGGTTGGTCTGCTGTGTAGCGTCTAACTTTGGGCAAGATGTGAGGTACTCCTTGGACTGGTCTAAAAAACATAGCCAAGAAATTGTGCCAAAAATGCAAAAATGCAGATGACAACAAAAAATGCCCCCAAATCCTCAGAGGCATTTGAAAATGTGCACCCCAACAACAAACTATCCCTCCGCCTTGTCAGCACGGTCCACGAGGAGCCGTTTGCGCCGAGGAAAGATACTCGGTCAATGTAAATATGCATTTGTTGTCGCGCTCTCCCTTTTGATTGATTTTTCTGGCAGCGTTCACGCTCTCTGCGGAGTCGCGCCGCAAGCTCGCGCTGCATTGATCAACACAAGTCCAGCTGCAATACCATACAAATCCATCACGACAGCCCGGCTGCTTTGACTGCCGTTGCAAGCCGCCTGACAAAAACAGGTAACGGCGATGCGAAACTGCAAATGCTAAACGACTGCCAGGGAGACTTTTTGCCATCACGAATCATCTTCATTCTCGAAAGCTTTTTTTTGCCGTAATTAGATTTGTGAGTGAGCTGGAGCCTACCCACAGCTGTGCTGCACTGTGGACCGAGCACACTTATAGACAAACCATTCGCACCTACAAATTATGAGTCCTAGATGAAGCTACAATTCAGCACCCTTCATAGTAGCAGTTAGAGGAACGTGTGAACAGTGGTGAGAGATGAGCACAAATATGGCCAAAGTGGCAGGTTAATCAGAAATGGGTGTTTTAGCAGTTAATGAAAACTAATGGAATAACTAAAATATTTTCGTTAAAATAAAATTAAACAAAAATGGTTAAAAAAAAAAAAAAAAAAGACAACTAACTGAAACTACATCTTAGGTTTATAAAACTAACTATAATTATCGTGAAAATGTCCTTTGTTTTTGTCTCTGTCCAATAAGTAGCTTAGTAGCAACAGAAGAACCAAGGTCAGTTGTTTAAGTTGTTTTTACTTTATTCCACAATACCTTTTTTTTTTTTTTCAAATATATATATTGCTGGTGGGGAGCCCAAAACCGAGATCGTTACTTTTTAGGAATCCGCAAGAATGGTATGTTTACTCAACTATTATCATTGCATCATCAAACAGAGCAAGCCATTTCCAAAGCCATTTAGATTAGTCAATAATTCCATAAAACGACATCCACACCCGCGGAGACTGACCAAATTTTATTTTTTTTTGAAAAAATATGAAACTTGCCAAATTGTGACTTGACCCGACACCAGCAAATAAATAAAAATAATACTAAAACTAATAAACACTAAAATGAAACCTTTTTTTTTGGGGGGGGGGGTAAAAATAAAAACAAACTTGCTAAAAAATGAAACTAATTCAAACAACAACAAAGTCAAAATGAAATTAAAGCTAACTATAATAAAAAAAATAAAAATAAAATAAAAATCCAAAACTATAATAACTCTGAACTGGACACTAAAGATGACAAAGGATGAGCATAGTATGATAGTGGTTCACACGTCTGCCTCTCAGTTCTGAGGTTCCGGTTTCGATTCTTGTTTCCGCACTTTGTGTGTGTGGCGCTCCCCATCCTTGTGCGGGATTTGTTACGGGGATCTCCAGCTTCGTTCTAAATTCCAAAACGTGCCACAGGCATTGCAGACTCTAAGTTGTTTTTTTGCCCATTTGTGTTCTTTGATTGGCTGGCGGTCTGTAGTGGCATGCAAAAGGGGTGGGGGGCTATTGGGGGCGTCAATACCCCACCCCTTTCCCCAACTCTCTAGTCCTCAAAATGTATTTTTGCTGGGCAATACACCAGACAACCACAAAACCACAACCACAAAAATGATCCCTCCGCAGCGCATCCATCATTCATTATCCATCAACTATTTTCGCCCCCAAGCACAGCTAGCATGTCAGTTTTGTATCATTCGTTGACCATGAACACGTTGGAGCAGTTGCATGTCATGCACTTACAGTACGGACGCATGCACGGGCCGTTTGAAAGCAGGGCAGCGCCAGTGCCTCACTGGAAGAGTGACGAGTCCACCGGGAGTGCAGAGATGGATCGAAATCCACTAATTGATCTGAGGGAGCAGCAGAGCTTTCAAAGAGCTGGACTATTTTTGCTCGAGTTATGTAATGGATCCTCTTTGTGTGTGTCTGTGTTTGCGCCCGTGTGCGTTTGCACATTTGTATGTTTATTAATGACGCTGCAGTCTGTCAGGGCCGATGACAAAGCACTGGTGGAGGGGCGTATTTATTTTTTTTTCCTTTTTTGCAGAGAAGACAGAACGCCTTGATTGAGATTTCCCTTTGTTGCCGCCGATTGTTTTTGACAGGCCGCGCCTCGCCATTGACAGCTCCTACTTTTAGTCAGTGTATCATTACTTTGGCTGTTTATCATCCACAACAAACGCTGACTTTATGAGGTCTCTTACATCAATCTGTCCACATGAATATTTTCCTGACTCTTGAGGTAAAAACTGGAACTGAACAATCTTGAGGTTCACAAGTCAAAACACCAGGTGGCACTATAACACCTAACAGTGACTGTAGGTGTAGCTAATGAGAATCCCAAATTTCTAGAAAAGGAAAGGAATTTCTAGAAAATGCACGAGGGCTGAACAATGAATCACACTCTTAACTCTTTTGCTGCCACATGTTTTTTTTTTTTTTTTTTTTTTAAAAACAACAACTTTAATATGACAAAGGCTTGGATGATTCATCTTTGAAAAAGTTCTATTTCATCAGATTTTGTCATGTTTCATTGTAATTTCATACACCGGCAGCCCATTGAAAAGAGCTACAATGCTGCCATCTTCTGGCCATAGTTAGTGAGTGTTTTTGATTCCACAACCTATTGACCAGGCACGCTGCACTTAGATGTTGCACTGCCCATTGATTAAAAAACAAACAAACAAACAAAAATAACATAGTTGACGTCTTATGGCGGCATACATCGTGATTTTAGTAATCGTTATTAAACGTTTCACAGTTTGGGCCCAAAATTGGACCGACCCACTACTTGGGTCAATCTGACCCAACTTTGGGTTGTTTTGCATCAAAATAATAAATGTTATGGTCATTTGTGGAAAAAAAAGGTTGTTTTGTGCAAAAAACAATATCATTTTGGTCACAAATTGGACCAATCTGTTACTTGGGTCCCAACCTGACATAAATTGTTTGTAGCGCCTCAAAATTGAGTTGTTTTGATATTTAAAAACCCAAAGTTTGGTAGTAGTAGCAAATGAATCCAAATTTTGACCAAAAGGGGGTTTTATATATATTTTTTCTCTTTACCAACCCCCCCAATAGAGTGTAAAAATGAGTGTGATCACGATTGCGATTGGCTTGGCCACCAGTTCAGGATGGACTAAAGCCTCTCGCCCATCGTTAGCTGGAATAGCCTCCAGCACACCCGCAACCCTAATGAGGACCATCGCTATAGGAAATCAATGGACGATTACGCGCTAGCGTTAAAAGCATACAAGAATACATAAGGGACAAAATGATGATGACTGATTTGGAAAGTAGTCATCAAGATCTTGAAGATAAAATATTACCTGGTGTGTTTTGCTAGAAACTGTTTGTTAATCGATTTATGTGGACAGACTCCCACTGAAAGTTCAAATCAGACATTAGCGTTGGTCGGTGGTGCCCAAATATGGGAGCCATTTTTACAAGGACCCTTTATAAACACTAAAGCCAATTAAACCAACGGTAAAGTAGTACCATGTGTGTGCCAAAGGACAGCAATTTGTAATTTATTTATTTTTTTTTAGCTCTAAATATTCATGTTTTCTCAGTTTAGCCACTTTGGCTATAGACTGTCACTGCGACTTACTCGTTACTGCCTCATTATTTCTCCATAGTAGCCTTTTTACCTCATTCAAACCCAAAAACGTGTACATTTTTTTAATACTTTGTCTTTCACTCCCAAAAATGTGTTTACATGTTTTTTTGTGTGTTTTTTTTGTTTTTTAAAATGCAAGAGCATACATGCATACATTGATACAGCTTCTGACATGAAGAGGTGGCTTAAAGCAATGGTAGTTATTAAAAACAGAGCCAGCAGGTGGCAGCAGAGTATAAGAGATCAGACAGTGCCACGTTGCAACAAGCTCTTTTTGTTAAGGTTTTCACCAGGATTATGAATATTGCTAAAAAAAATAGCTATAATCTAATGCTAATTCCTGCAACACGGTAACAGATACAAATACAATTTTTTTCCTGATTAACGAAGAGACTCTAATCTTTCTTTTGGTAGGTTTCATGTTTTTATAGCAATAGAACACAATATTATGTGGGCCTTGCAAAATCTTTGGGGTTTCTTCAATGAAATTGGCTGGGAGTCAATGAGTTAATTTGGTTTAAAAATCTCATTTCCCTTAACAAAAAAACTACTACTCTAATATTACTGCAGCTCTCTGAGTAGCTGTGACTGTCCTCTTTGTGTATATCCATAGCGAGAATTCCGACACTCATACTCTAAGCAAGTTATATAGTACTTTGTGTAATATGTACCACTGAATTGGCCCACATAGCCGACTGCTATTCACAGCTACCCCCCCCCCCCCCCCCCCACACACACACACACACTATTGCAGCGCTTTGACAGGTTGATGAATCTTTTATGTGTTTATCCATTTTAACTCCATGGCTAGTGTATTATTCAAGGGCTGGTGTGCAGCGTGCATTAACCCTCTCAGACAGAGACCAGACAGACTCGGACAGGGCAAAAGCGCCCTCTTCGCCAACCCCACCCACCCACTCGCCGCCCCCTCGTCTCCGCTCGCCGTATCAGGCCGTCCATCATCTATCATCATCTGTTCATGTGCCGCGCTCTGTTTACTCTGCTTTCTCGATGCATCCCCGTCCCCTCCGTCGCTGTCAATCAACTTCAAACTGCCCGTCTGTCTTTCGGCTGCTCGTCCTTTTGTGTAGGCCTCGACTTTCGGACGGCAAAGGCTGTCGACCAGAGGCGGAGAGCCGCTTTGAATTCCCGACAAGGATGCGAGAGGGATCTTCGGGGCGCCCGTCCGCAGAGACGCTTATGATCTGTGACGGTGGCGAAACAACACGGGCGAGGGATGAAAGAGCGCCCGTGCGCATATGCTCGGGATAAAACAAATAGAAGGTGCCGGAGCTGTGAAAATGACACGGTCGACTTTGCCTTGGAAAATCCGCCGCGTGCGCGAGTCAGCATGACAGGCGGTGCGGTCCGTGTGACGGGACGCGCTGGACAAGGGCTGCCTCATTATAGTCTCGGCTGAACCTCCTTCCAATGCTTCCTTCTTGTAATCCACCCCGCCTGGCGCGAAGCTTCTCGTTACAGCTCTGCCGTTCCACTTGCAGCGCGGTATTCCCCCCACGGACAGGCCCTATTGATCGCTGGGTCACAGGCTATATTATCCCGTCGTCGCCCGGTAGGACTGGCTGAGGTTTGGCTTGATGTGGCTCAGGCCTTTTTTGTGCGGCCAAATAATCCTGATGGGATGCTATGAAAGTAAACATGATAATCATTTGTTTTTCTTGCACTTGGTGTTCACTTTCTGCATTATGTGAAACGCGTTTATGTTGTGTGTAAAGTGTTCATTACACAACAGAAAGGTTAGCTAAAGATTGTTGGCGAGGTGACCTACGTGTCTCGAATAAACCTCCTGCCTCAGGCTATGTTTGAAATCAGCGGTGTGCAAACTTTTTCATTTGAGGGCCACATCCAGAAAATCAGAAGGACGCAAGGGCCACATAATGTCATGAAGAGAAATTGTACAAATAATGTATTTGTGCGTTTGCATATTTAGAAAAATGCAACAGTATATAAACCATTTTATTTGTAATATGGCAGCAGGGTTATTATCGTTTTGGAATTATTAATTTTCGTTAGTTATTATTAGTTTTCAGGGTGGTTCTGTTAGTTTTTATTAGTTTAGTTTAGTTTGTTAGTTTTAGTATTAGTTTGTTAGTTTTAGTATTAGATTTTTTTTTTAAATGTGTATTACTTGTGCGCAATATTTAAAGAACATCATCTGAAGGTGCTTTTCTATTGACTGTTGCTAGATGACGTCACCTCTGTGTGACATACTTTCAAACGTCATTATTCCGGTTGATATCAAAATAAATCTACTAAAAATCTCACCAAAGACTAAAACGAAGTACATTTTTGCTATAATTATAGTTTTAGTTAGTTTTGTAAACATAAAATGTAATTTCACTTAGTTTTTGTTTTTTAAAAAGCATTTTTGCTTTTAGTTTATTTTGTTAACGAAATTGTTTGAATTACGTTTGTCATTTGTATATGTGATCGTTTTAAGCCAGTTTTAGTCATGAAAACTCAAAATAGAAACAATAAACAAATGCACATCAATTTGTGATCTCGCGCAACACAAATGACAAAATACTACCATGTTAAGAAAATAGAATGCTCTTAACTATCAAAACAAGCAAAACAAAAATATATTTTGATAATTTATTAACTATATGACTGGAAATCCACCCTGCACTTAACCTTTCCAGTGCTTCTTTCTGAGCCTTGGCCAACTTTTTTTTGTAAGAATGCTGCTAGCGATACAGAAGCTAGGTCTACTTTTCAGTTTTTGTACAATCCTGCTCACTGACAAACACATACAGCAGAGGACCTTACTGACTTCCCCAAAAATGCACTTGATTTATAGTAGATGTGTTTTACACGGAACGTAAAAGGTCATGATCATGTTCACAAACGCCTGCGGGGCCTCGGCGGACCTTCTCAGCCAAAACACTTGACGGGCAATCCCTGGTGAACAAGCATGTCAGACGCCGACACGCTCGCCTCCACACAGTCAAGTGCGCCGGCTCATTATAATCTCATTTACAGTTAAAAAAATAAAAAAAGGAATCAGCCATTATTATCATGCGATGAACGGCATATTTTAAACTGGACACACAAAAGCTTTTTGGAAGAAAATAACTCGTCTGCTGTTCAAACTAATTGAAGTTGTGCGTGCAAATCAATTCATCGCACTTACTTAGCAACATCAAATTAAGCAGGCATAATGATTTGATTTTAATTTGTGTAACTGTTGTTTTCCCTGTCTCATATTTGTCCATATATTAGTCACTGACCTTTCCAAATTGATTTTACTCGCTGCAGTTTTTCCCGAATCATTCTCCCACACTTTTCTTTGTTCACTCAAGCAGCTTGTCTATATTTTCTTTCATCGAGGTACTTAAATCAAACAGAAGCAAATGCTCCTCGTTTGGCAAGAGATGCCGGTCGAATAATAATCAAGCAAACCTCAGATTGGACGCATTCTAACATTTCTGCGTATCCATTTAGAAGCAGTCCCATTTATGCAACGTAGTGTTATGACACGATTTATGCATATCATTATCCTTTTTGGACAAATTGACGGTGCGTCATGTTCTGTCACCTACAGGATTCCCACCGGGGTATGTTTTGCACCTCCTATTTCACACCTCATACGGAAGGTATTTTCTCGCCTTAGCAACACCTCAACAGACATCACCATGACAGTTTCCGTTACCTAAAAAGGGTTATACAATCGTTTTCAACACATGGAACTTAGTGACTCTGTACGAACCCAACAAAGTCGGCAAGACAATCCCTGTTCACACAGACATGCAAAAACAATAAAATCAGCTATTTGCATGCCAGGCCAGTAGTTGGCGATGTCACAAACACAACTACTACTCTGAGAATTGTAAACAGCAAACTACAATTCTTGAGATATGATTCCCAGCATGCTTTGTAGCACTCTTTGTAAATAGGTGCAGTAAGTCAAGCTGAATATTGCATCGTTTTGTTATAATTGCCTGGTGATTGAATGAATGTGGATTCTGTCACTTGTGGGAATAAAGCAACGCGAAGAGCCTCGGTGACTGCTAACAGTTAGCATCGATTCGTTGCGGTTTTATAACCCTTTTTAGCAATGGATATTTCAACACAAATAGTTAAATAACACATGTAGACATAATATACAGACACATTCTTTATCCTCTTTGAAAAACAATAAAACTACAGCAACATATTGAGTTTACTTGTAGCAATAGAAGACGTCTGACTATTCTTCTTTGTTTGTGTCTGTATTACTGTATTACTTTGCCTCCTGGTGGTCAAGGTGGGCATACCAGGAGGGGCGTCACATTGAATTGAATTAGCAGTTGTTGAATGTTTTCAGTCAGTTCACAAGGTTGCGTATTCCTGAATTCCAGAGGTCACTAACGGTAGCGATCATTTGATCGCAGGACTATTGGTTGGAGCGTTTTCTAGAAAATTGATTGTTGCTTCATTTACTTAAAAAACAATATAATGCTGTTGCTTTAAAAAACTTTCAGACCGGTTTTCAATTGTTTTCTGGCTTCACTCCAAGTCAATGACTAAGTCAACATGGTTTTGGTTTCATCAGTTTTTGGCCTCTCGTTGTAGTTCTGTGAGGAGTTTAAAGGTCCTTGTCATGTGCTGGAGGTTGGATCCCAAAGCACAGACACAAATAAGGTTTTAACTATTTATTCACATTGAGAGGCTAGACGAGAAACAAAGAGCGTTGCACAGAAGGACAGAAAGCAATAATCTGGCAAACACACACACTTCTCAGACTGCTACTACAGACAGTGAATCGTTCTGATTGGTTGTAACTCAGTATAGGATTAAAGGTTGACATCACAAAGCTCATGACATCACATAGCATAAAACCGGTTGAAACATCACATAGCGTTCTCAGTTGAAACCAGATGATGGTTACATCAGTTCAAAACAGACACTTGACCTCACGGTCGTGAACCCAAACTTAACAGGTCATGAACTCAAACTTAACCCTGGCGTGACCCCAGACATGACAGTCCTGTCCGACGTTTTCCCGTTGCTGTTTGTAAACACAAAGATTCAAAAGTGATGCTCGAGGAAGTCGAGGACAGCAGCCAACCAGGAACAAGCGTGACACCAGCCCACCAATCAGGAGTGCGGGCGTTTGCACAGCAAAATTTGCATATGCCACTGATAGTAGCTTTGCTCCGCGGCTTGGCTGGAAGGTAAACATTGAGTCTCTGCCCAGAAACGTCCTGGACAGGCCGAAACAAATCCTTTGTTCGGACTACACCTTTAATTGTTGGAATAAAAGCAAAGAGAGTGATGGAGGATGAGATATAAGTAGAATAGCTTGAGATAGCGGACTAAACATTAGCCATCTGGAGACAGTCCTCACATCACCTTCAAGGGACGGGACATTAAAAGGAAGATGAACAGGATTCATGAATGGTGTACCACTTCAGCTCTTCCCCGCCCAATCATGTCCCTCGCTAACCGAGCTGCGGGCTAATAAGCCGGCAGGAGAACGGAAGGAGAAGGGAGAGGGTGCTAAATGAAAAAAGCAGCTTTGGTTTAACATCATCTCTTTCTGGGGCACCGCTAAGCTTTATTGGATTCCAACTCTGGTCTCTTCGTCCTGCTTCCCCTCAAATCAGGCAGAATTTTCTCATAACCTTTAGCATACGCACAATGTCAAATGTAATCACCCTCCATTTTGAAGTCCCGCTGTACATGATATTAGAATGAATGCAAAGACGGGGAGGCAAATTTAGCATTCCTCTAATGCGCTTCTACATGCTACTTTTCATCACTAATGTCGTCAACAGTGGACAACCAGCATTGCACAGTAGGTCCAAGTTAGACCTCAAGTTTGTAGTACTGATTAAGAAAATCACCCGATTGTATTTATCAACGAAACCAGACAAATGACCAACTTACTATGCATATTTTCCCCCAAAATTAAAAGTTTCCAAATACTGGTCTAAAATTTCTAAAACACTGGCCAGACATGACTATGGAGGCAATTAGCCATCTCACGTACTGCGATGCTAATAGAGAGTCTGACTAATGATGAACATTGGCAGAATTTGAAGGAAAAAGAATCAAATTTGATTGTTTTTTTCTTCATTTGCTTCTTTAAAAGGGGAATTCTTGAGGATATGTTCTATGCAACCCCACTAGTCTAAATCCAGTAATCTAGTTAATATTGTGTAAGTGGAATATCCAGCCATTTTTATCAATATCAATAGGCGGCCATTTTGCCATTTGCTGTTGAGTGAAAATGTCATCACAATTGTTCAGGTCTCAGGTAACAACCAATCACGGCACAGCTTCAGAAAACATGTGAGCTGTGATTGGTCGTTGCCTGAGCCGATCAATCACAGTGACCAATCACAGCTCACCTGTTTTCTGAAGCTGAGCTATGATTGGTTGTTACCTGAGGCCTGAACAGTCAGATAACATAAAACATTTTATTTTCAAATATTTAAGGTTGACTTCCTCTTTAACCTGGCAAACCAGTGTTGAATTTTTAGCGGTTGAATTTCCCCCACTAAACAACAGACACAGAAATCAGTACAGTGCAAATGGAGCTCGGTCGATCGGTTCTAAATGACGGGGCCGAAGTGATTTGTGTGGATTAGGAAAAAACATGTTAAGCCGGTCGGGCGCAACTTGCCTCCAGGTTGCATTTCACTGCTTCCGCTGTTGCCAACTCGCATTAAGTCAAACGTCTCGATAAATAAATAAAGAACTGACGACAAGAGTGGTGCCAACAAAATGCATTAGGCATGCACTCCACTTCTGTCCAGTGCGTTTGATGCAAAGATGCCTTTGAGTCCAGTTTATGTTCGGGCTTGTCTGCTGACCAACATATTAAACAGTAATGGAGTGGATGCCTGAGAAAAAAAAAAGATGGCACAAAGATAATTCATTCAGCTTGTTTTTTTTCACCTCAATTTGTTCCATAAACAGCATTTTTTAACATTGGAGAAATTCTAAGAAGAAAAAGGGAAAAAAATAAATCGAGAAGTTTGGCCTATTTCTAAGCAACGTTTTGTCTTTGTGCATGTTTGAGATCTGAAAGTACAGCTGGAGCAAGTTGTCTATTGACTGAAGGCTTTTATTCGTACAAATAATTTTTTGAACGTAGCACTAAAACACAAACACAAGGAGCGCACCAACGCAGGAGCTGTTGTTGGTCACAACTTAAGTCAGGACAAACACGCAGACACCGTTTTTGTACACTTTCACAAAGGGGCAAAGTGACCGTAACTCCCTTATGGAGGTTCACTTCATTTATTCTACCATACATGCACTTTTGTGTGTGTCGAAATGAGTTGAACGAAATGTAAGTGGGTTTTAATGATATTTAAATATGCAAAGCATCCTCTGTAGGTTGCTGCTGTTTTGGTTAGCCACTGAGCTCAATTTGGAAGTTGACTCTAATGTCCATGTGAACAATAGCATCCAAGATTATTATATGGTGAGATAGTGGTTAGCACTTGTGCGTCACAGTTCAGAGGTTTGGGTTCGAATCTTGGCTCTTTCTCGGTACTCTGACTCCCTCCCTTTAAAATTATGCACGTTACATTAATTGAAGATGTTTTTTTTGTTTTTTTTTGTCTGTAGGACTCACTGTGAGCGTTAGTGCTTGTTTATCTATACAGTCAAACCTTGGTTTTCGAACATAATCCGTTCCAGAAGGCTGTTCTAAAAGTGATTTGTTCGAAATCCGAAACAATTTTTCCCATTATAATTAATGTAAATAATTTTAATCCGTTCCAAGTCTAAAAAAACGTTTTCCAAAAAGTTTTTTTTTTTAATTTAAAAAAAATTTTTTTTTTTACTATTTTACACCATAAACTGCACTGTATACTGTTTACCATAAATAGAAAAGGTTAGAAATAGACACTGTTTTATTTAGATATCCTATCTAAAATGATGGGGAAAAAACCCCCAAAATGCAAACATTTCTTTTTTAAATTCAATAGTTCTGCACACTACTTTCCTCTTTTCTTCACCAGCTTTACCACATTGTACTTGCTTTCTTTGGACCCATGATTAGGGGCTAATACATGATGCAAAACTAAAAAAATAATAATAATTTGCGTAAATAACAATGAACAGGTCTGCTCCAAACGAACTTTGAACACGAATGTGCTGCGGAGGAAGCATCCTGGGCATTCGAGTTAGCTCGGCTCCCGAGTGAGTCGCGCTCAGGCACGCTCGGCTTTTTTCAGTTTGGTTGAGAGCCGAATTTTTGGACGAGTTCTGAGGCATAAAATTCTCAAATTTTCTGGTTGAAAACCGATTTGGTCGAGAACAGAAGCGTTCGAAAACCGAGGTTTGACAGTATATGCCTTGCCATTGTCTGGCGACCAGTCCAGGGTGTACCTTGCCTCTCACTCAAAGTCAGCTGGCATAAACTCCAGCCACACTAACGAGTACCAGCGCTATAGAAAAGGGAAGGACGGATGGTGTGCCCTGCGAGAACATCTGTAAGAATCGTCTCCTTATGTGACATATCCGCCGCGGGCTGAAATCCAAGCCTAATCTTATCAGTGCATGAAAAGCAGAGGGGCCCTGCCTCTCACTGTATCTGTTTGACCGGCTTTGCCTGAGATTTTCCGCATTCAATTCCCTCCTAAAGTCTCTGCTACATGCATGAGAGAATGAAAGAGAGAGACACACACACACACACACAGAGGGATGTTGCAGATGTTTCCCAGCTCGCTAATCCTACTTTAAGTCAGGCCTTGTGTTGGTCCTTTCAGTAACTTAAAGGGGGTAACCGACTAACGGGCCAAATTTGAGCATTTGGCCCCACCCACCCCATCTTCTCCGAAAGATTACCCTGAGCGATTATCCCGTGGTGTTTGGGTGTGTTAAGGGTGATCCCCCTGCTGGGAAAATGACGGGGCTGAGAAACGTATACGCCCCACTTTCGATCAAAGTCGGCAGAAGCCCAATTATCAGGTTTCGAAAACATTCTGAGCGATTCTGCTGTGGAATGCGGTGCATTAAAAGTGATTCAGCCTCCTGCCGACAAGGGCTGAACGATTTTGAAAAATAATGTAATCGCAATTTATTTTCCCCTCTGTTGCAATTCTGATTGAATATCAAGTAGACTGCAAGACTCAACTACATTATTATTATTATACTTTTTTTTTCTACACTCTAAAAAGAGAATTGTTGAACCAATTTAAGATTACAAATTGAATTGTTGACCAATTTAAAAAAAAAAATTGCTTTAATCGGTCACACACGATTGAAGTAAGTTAAGCCAAAATGAATATATTAAATTGTATTATGATTTCATTAAACTTAATATATTCACTTTGGATTAATTTTGGATTACCTTAATTCAAGTGACTAGATTAAGTTTAATGAACTAATAATTAATTAAACTTAATACATTCACTATGGCTTAACTTAATTCTATCATATGTTACCATACCATTTGAAGTGATTTTTTTTTAAATTGGTCAGCAATTCAATCTGCAACCTTAAATTGGTTCAACAATTCTCTTTTTAGAGTGTAATTTATTCTCTTTTTTTTTTTTTTAGGGAGGTGCAAAAATGGCAGATCTTCATTTTTGTGCAAGTCTAATTTACCGTGTTTTCTTTTACACAACCCCAACACATCTTATAATTTGATGGCAGAAAGTAGACTAGAATTTAGACCAGGTCAAAGTTGTGACGCTGGTGGTGTAATATGATTTTGGTGAGTTTGAGAATGAGAGAACCGCTTCCACTGGCTTTGAAACAAGCCGGCACCCGTCTAGGAAAATACCGAAAGAAAGAAAACTCCATCCATGCAGACAGTTAGATTGCACTTTGGGCTAGACGGCCCTGAGACTCTTTCCCTCCAGATTCTTAGGACTTGATAATACTACATTGCAATATTGATTTGAATTTGATTAAATGTTCAGCCCTTCCACCGCTAAAAGTCAGCAAAGGCCTAATTATCGGGTGTCCTTAAAAGTTTATCCTGTGGTGAGCTCGTAAATTAGTCAGGGCTGACAACTGTAAATGTTAAACCTGTCCAATATTTCCCATTCCAAATCCTCATGTGGCTGGTAAACACCAACACCGCTTTGGCGGAGTCGTTTGGCTAAAAGTTGGCTTGCCTGAGCCACAGTAATGAGAAGCGAAAAGTTCTGAGACGATCCTCCGAGGGAGGAAACGTCCTCCGTCCGTCGGACTAACGTGATAAACATCGGGATTCTGTCGTGCCGGGGTGTTTCAATAGCGTGAAAGTGAAAGTGGAATCACTGATATGCTGAACGAAGGGAATATGCTGACTTTGTGAAGTGCCAGCTCTTGCTCGTTGTAACTGTGAGTAAAGGACTTCCTCCCCTCCCACGGCGCCGCGGAAGATGTAAAAGGGAGATAGGTTGGCATTTTAAAATGTCTACACCTTCGCTTGGCTCTATCTGACTTTTTTTTTTCCCTCTCTCTCTCTCCCTCTTAGCTGCAACTTTTAAAATATGCATTCATTGATGTCTTATTCAGAGAGCACATTTCTTCTTGGCTACAAATAAATAAATGACTGCCTTGATCTATTTTCAGAACGTTTATCCTAAACAAGCTGGGATGAAAATCAATCAGTGGACCTCTGACAGAGCTTTCACAGGCAAACGCGAAGAGAAATGAGAGGAAATAAATGCAGTTGTGTGACAGTGCCCTGAGACTGATGAACATGGATGGATTAATCTGCTTAATTCTTATTCCAGAAATGTAATATTAATCACAATACTGTGTTTGAACTAGTGGGGGCACATAGAATATATTAATGCAAAGATGTTTATTATTATTATTATTATTTTTTACCTTGAGTTTCCATTAGCCTGTATTTTATATTAACATTAAGCTAAGGAATATTTTAAAATGGTGTTTTTATGCATGCAAGTGTATTTTAATAGATGTAAATGCATTTAAACCCTTAAAAAAACTGACATGTCTCTATATTAGCCTATAGATTATCACCTAATGTGGAATCTGGAATGTATCCCTTGCGAGTGACGACTCACTTTAATTAGCTTTACTGCTTTGGTGCTAATGAGCTGTGAATGTACAACAACGCCTGTGCAAGAAAGGACCTACGCGTCAAGGTTGCATCTGTTATTGAGACGACACTAAAAGCCAAACCGGGGCGACTCGTTGGCACAACCGTGACCTATCCAAGTGCTCACCTTTTGAAGAATCAGAAACAGTTTTCTTCCTCTTCTCGTGTCCGCTAATGAAGATTTATGGCTGACGGTGTCAGATCAGTGATAATTTACATATCACAACCAGCAGCCTGCCACCAGTGGGGGTGGAGAAAAGGGGAAAAGGGGGGAGGCCACTAACAGCTTGGAGGGTCTCTTGCGAGAACCATGAGCCGCCATTAGTATGCATGCACGATATTAATATGCACGCACGTGTGCGTGGACTCATTTCAGGCAGGCGGTCATATCTGTCAGCACACGTGATTAGGAGCCATTCATTCAAATGGAATGAACTCGTAATTAATAACGACACAATTAATGGTGTTGTGGCTTGAAAATTGGCCTGAAAACGTCCTTGGTTCTCATTTGCATGTTTTCAGGTAAAACACGTGATAAGATTTTTTAGAGACATCCGTCAAAAAGGCTGACTTTGATCTCAAGAAACGAAAATGCTTACCGTAAATATGGACTGGTTGTTGGTATGCGTTTAGCTAGGTATGTGTTTAGCTACGTAGCTAAGTGAGCTGTTGCTAAGTTATAGCTAGGAAGCTATAACTTGGCTATATTTAGATATAACTAAGTTATATCTACCTAGCTAGCTCGCTACTTAGCTAGCTAGATATATCCAGCTATCTGGCTCTCTAGCTAGCTAGCAAGCTATATCTAGCTTGTGAGCTAGCTACTGACTGCTGCGAAGATATGCCACTATCTTCTTGGACTGACATGAAGTTATTCAGTTAAATGTATGAAATGCTTATAATCTCAAGTACGCAGCATATTATTTTAATCTTTTATTATACAGTACAGTATTTAACTGTCTTTTTACACTTTACGACAGTTAAAATTGTTAATTCTGACTCAGGATCACTAATCCCTTTCATTTTCTATGGGACACATTTAAATACAAATATGAAGAAATCGCAAGTCGGCCACTGCAACAGATTTTGCTGTAAATAAAATTACACTTAAGACACATTATCACTATTAAACACGATAATAAAGCAAAGTCCTTGGCTTGTATACAAAACTCAATAAATCATGTCGTTTTGAAAAGACTGCAGAGTATTCCATAGGCTGACGCTCGGAGGATCGATTGCGTGCATTGTGCTTTTGCTCAGGTTAGCTTTAATCACATCTGATCCCCACGGCTAGCATTCACAAGTTGGCTGCGCCTCATCCTGCCCTGAGAGCTTTTGAAATGGATCGGTTTATAAGGCAGCACCACCAGCACATTCGTCATCCAAGTATTCAGAAGGCAATCTTGCTTTTGTGCACTGATTTACTATGCCTTTTTTTTGCACTTTTAATTGTTGTCTGGGTAGTATTTTTTGCTCAGTCTGATGTAAACAAGCTGCCATTACATGAAAGAGTCTTACCCCATAGATGTTAAGAAGAAAAATGACAACACAATTATTCCCATAGGAAATACTGAAAAATAATTTGTTCTAGGACAAAACGGTGGCCATCACGAAAAGACATTTTAACATTGATAACTCATTCACTCCCAGCCATTTTCATGTTCTATTGCTATCAAAACATGGAACCTACCAAAAGAAAAATGTGTCTCTTCTTTCATCAGGGAAAAAAAACAAAATAACAACAAAAAATAAAAAGTACGGTATATTTTTTATCTGTTTTTAGGTTTTGTAGCAATTAGCATTAGAATTATCTAAGTTTCATCATTATTCACAAACCTGTTGAAAATACTGGGAAAAAGAGCTTGTTGCAACATGGACCTGGTTGATCTCTTATACTTTGCTGCCACCTGCTGGCGTTTTTTTTGTTTGTTGTTTTTTTTTGTTTTTGGTAATAAGTACCATCGCTTTAAGCGACCGCTTCAGGTCAGAAACTGCATCAAAGCCTTCATACAAAAACTCTAGCATACAAAAACCTAATAAAACGTATAAATACGTTTTGGGGAGTGAACGAGTTAACTGTCAAAAACTAAGTTAACAACTGTAAAGCGGAGAAACTATTAATGAATAATGACAACGACACAACGTGGGATATGTGTGCCTCAACATTCTTTGTTTTGTTGGTAGATTAACTCTATGTATTAGTATGTTGTTTCGGAAGGTATGCACTTTGATGAATGATAAACAACCCCAGTTGTTCAACCACAACCCTAACACTGCCTAAATCTTGCTGAGAAGACAGCAGTGTATTGGGAGTACAAGGTACAGTCCTGGAGGTTGTTTATTTATCACACTCAGACTCCAGTGGGCCATTCCGGCGCGGTGCTCATCCTGCCTCTAGGGGCGAGCGCTGTGCTACAGGTGCAAGGTCACATTAGTGAAGTGTATATCAGCATGATCTGCACTCTATCGCACTGTGATGATACGTCCAGATGACATCTCTTGTGGCTTGCTAGCGTATTTGTATCATTATTTTCCCCCTGCCGTTGCAGCGGGAAGACGGTCATGGAGTTTGAGGAGTGCTATGAATAATTATGTCTATGTGACAAAAGTTGCAGCATTGCTTTTAATGTGTGCATGTATTTTTTATTTTTTTTGTACCACCATCAACTGTCAAGACATCTGCCTCCTCCATCCCCTCCCCTGCCATGTCTAGACAGGCGGATCACCGATCCATGGATCACCCGCGGTGACACGCGCCGCACAGAGGGGCGCCGTTGGCAACCACAAAGCGAGCAAACGAGCGCAGTCCTCGATGGAGCCGACGTGCTTCCAGTCACGGGTCACAACATTAGGTACGCCGAAAGCCTGCCGCACACCAAGCATCTATATATATATATATATATATATATATATATATATATATATATATATATATATATATATATATATATATATATATATATATATATATATATATATATATATATATATATATATATATATATATATATATATAATATGGCACGATCATTTCATGCTACACAGCAGGTTCAAAGCTAGCAAACAAAGCACGTGATTGGAGAGCAGCCAGGCTGCAATCATATGGTGGTTCAAAAGGGCTCCTGCCCTTCCTCTGACCAATCTCGTGGTTGTAATCAGGCAGAGCCAACTAATCAGCAGGTCAAAACACCGACACGGGATCGTAACATGCAGGGGCAAACAAATATGTGTCATCTCACCCTTAGGCATTTACGCACAATAATAAATAACAGCAAAATAGATCACACCGACTTTTAATATCTGCATTGGGAGGGAGTTTTCTCGTTCACTTTGTCGGTTCTTTCGAAGAAGATGTATTCAAGGGCCGCAGAAAGAAAAAAAATCTGTGATTTAAGATGCGTGTGGCTAAAAAGCAAAGTTGCTGCCAAATTGGATACATGAATGTTTACGTTATGCTTTCGGTGAATGGTGCTATCATAGCCGGAGCACATTTTGTTGAATCTCATGAAATGGTGTATCTAATGAAGCGGCCATAGTGCAAATTAATGTACTGTACGACATCCCTGTAGGTGTGCCTGCTCTTTAATCAAAGCACATACTCTATTATTCCTTCCTGTGAAGAGCGAGAATGGCATAAAAAGGAAAGAAAAAAAAAAAGGGCACTCGAAGGGCAGCCATGTCCCAAGAGATGCGAAGACAACACATGAATAAGTGATAGTGTAGACACACACATGCCAAACCCTTCTCTCGCCACCGTTTGTGTGTTGTCGCATGACCCCAGACACACTTGAGTCTCAAATCGTGCGGCCCGGGTTGAGCGCAGGCACATGTTGACACACAATTAAAACGGGAAACAGAGATGTCGTTTTTAATTTTTCATTTTGCCGCGTGGTTGGGAAGAGGTTTGGTGGTGCGTGTGGTGCACAAACACATGTTTTTGTGTGCGCAGGGATGGAATGTAATGTGAGGATCATCTCACACATGCGTACAATAGAGCGTGAATAGCAGGAGCATGTCGATATGTTTTGATTTTTCTCAAGCCGGATGGACAAATCATGCCTGGAGGGGAAAAAAAAAAAAAAAAAAAGATTGTAGGAGTCAATATTTCTTCTCCAAAAAGCAACTTTTTGTTATGTACCAAACAGGGTTCGCAACTTAAGTACTGTTTATGGTTAGTCGAGGTGCATAAATGGTACAAATGCACTTAAAAAATGCACTTAAAAAAACAAAACAAAACAAAACTGTTAACAGTTCTTGTGAACAAAAAATCACTACTGTTTGTGCACGTTTGAGCTCTCTTCAGTTCCCAGGATGCATTGCGGGAAATAATGCTGAACTGACTTCATCATAAGGTCATTAATCATTATCGTTTACATGTAGTATCATTCCTTGCCAAATCACCCAGTGGGTAGGTACTAGTTTTGTTCCGATACCATTTTTTGGCCCCCGATACCGATTCCGATACCCAGCTTTGCAGTATTGGCCGATGCCGATGCCGATACCATATCGATACCTAAGGTATTTTTTTCGCAACATGAAAAAGCTGTCCAGCCATTGGTTCAGAGCAGTCAAGGGCCAATAAGATTTCTTAGATCGGCATGCAGTGAACATGTCACACATCAGTGAATGTCGTGCACAAGCAAGACACAAGATGCTGCATCCAGTGTCCTATATTAGTGTCGGAAATACCCTCATGAGCTATCATTGACTATCCATAACATTTAATTCAATTTTCTCCTTTATCCCGCCCCGGTTGGACAGCAGTTGAACCCATAAAAGTACAACTTTAGCACCTTTTTTCCTGACCGTGTGGATAGAGGAAACTAGTCCCTTGTGTTTTGTTGTATGTGTGACTGCAGATGCTGTCTTGTTCCCATTGAAATATTTAAGACGCGAGAGAAGAAAAACATAATTCAGAGATGGAGTTGCTCAAGGTCATTCCTTATTTCACCCCTCGTCATCTTACAGAGCATAACATTGCACTTTGCGTCATGCGTTGTTAAATCAAAGCTATCTTCCTCACGCTAACTTCGCATGATGATGATGATGATGATGTGATATTTGCACAAATGCCAAATACTCCCCTAAAAAAAAAATCAATAGCGCTCCTGACATCGAATAGATTCTCCTGATTAACCAACACTACCAATCGACAGCTCCGTGGTCACACCCTGCGTGCTCAAGTTAGATGGCTGACATATTCGCTTTGCCGTCTTTCTTGACTTAGGGTGTGTATTGAATTCACTCTCTGCCATAATGTGCTACATACGCTCACGATGAATTAAACAGTGCATCTGGGAAGTATTCACGGTCTCCATAATTGCAATGTGAAAGAGAATGATGGCCATTTAGGAAGTAAACTGACTTGTGCACTATTTCATAATTGTTCATTTCCGACTCAGACTGTATGTTTTAATTTTCCGAAACACAACCAGATGTCTCGTTTCATTTGTTTGTTTTTTGTTTGGGTCCCTTGTCTTGACAGATTTCGTTGTTTCGTTTTGCCATGTATATGTCAATCACACAGTTTTATTTATATGATAAGCCCATTACAAGATTATTTAACTGTGACATTCCTTCCTATTTACTTCCAAATTGATGTTTGCGCTCTCATCCGCATCTAATTGGTAGAAGGTGTGTTTTCCTTATACCGGAACTAGCAATACTTCCTGCTTCTGTGTCTAAGAATCATGGGAAATGTAGTCCCAGGCACAGGTGCTTTTATGGCAGCATATTTTGAATGTGGGACTGGCACAAGATAAACTTCACAGCCAGCTTCCAAAAGGTTGCATAATGTGATTGCCTTGCTTTGTTTAGCGTGATTGAACTGTCAACGAAGACAGCGTTTAACATTAGCTAAAGTAATAAGATCCCACCTGCCCCAATCCCCACGTCGACGAAGATTGGCTAGTGATTAGATTATTATCGGTGAGAAATGGTTGTATATTTGATTTTCACCTAAACTGTACCTTGCCAGTTTTCATTTTTAAAATCAGGTCACCCTACTAGCACGGTTAGGGATTTCCTCCTAATACTAAAAACAGCATGACCAACAAAGCAATATGCTTCTTCTTAATTGTGCCAAAAGCTCAAAGAAGGAGATGCAGCCACATAACACCATTCGCAGCTACTACACATATGCTACGACGTAGCATGAGTTTAGCTAGCTGTTGACTTCAGCAATATTGGGAAAATCAGTTGCAATTCTGCTTCAAATGTAATGTGAATGTGGTTTTCTGTAGACGTTGAGCTTCCTCCAAATATACGTCAGCATCACGATCTCCTCCGTGTTTTGTAAGCTCGTGTTATTTTTAGCCTGTTCCTCACAACCTGCCAGCCATTGCGTAAGCGCACCTTGAAAGGGAGAACAGAAACTGCCCAATTCGGATCAACTTTCCCGTTGGATGTCTTTGATCGCTCACTTTTTTTTTTGGGTGGTTCCATAAGAAAAAAAAGTCATTATTAATAATTTCTGGAGCGCTCAGGTTTCTCAGAGTAGCTTTGAGCATAAAGCAGTGCAATAAGCAGAGCTCTGCACAAGTCTACATTTCCTCCTTGGCTGTGCTGTGACGACTTGGCCCAATTCAGCCGAGTGCTGATAACCAGTCAAAACCCAGCTCAATGAAGCAATAGTTTTCACCACAAAAATGCCGCAAGCTTAAGAAATGACCAGATTGGAGGATTTGATCCCGCCCCCCAAGCACTATTGGAAGATAGCGTCCCCCTCTTGACCTTGCCTTGAAGAGCAAGCGCTCAAGAGCTCTGTAATCGTGCTCATATTCTTCAGAATGATCAGGCTGGATGGGTCAAGAGTCCTGTGTGTGCTTTCTTCGCTCAGAATTGGGCTATTGGCTCATCTCCTTCGCCATCTGCTACCTCAGGTAACATCGCTACGCAGTATTTGTCAAATTCACTACTGCGAAAAAAAAAAAAAAGTGGGACAGCGACGCTGTCAGACCCAAGCAGCTCATCCTGCAGCACTGCATGTTTTATTAAAAGGTCAAGATGCGAGATAGATTTATAAATATTCATATATTTCCATACATACTACACGTCACTGAGAATTCTACTCAAATATATGTCTGGATGTGTTTTAAAATAGAGCTAGTTTAGTCTCAGTCGAAGTGAATCGGACATGTACAAAATGTTGCGTACTTCAGGCCACACCTCCTACATTGACTTTGTTGTGATAAGTCTGACCAAAATAAGGGCATTATCTATCTATCTATCTATTAGTAAACCAAGTGTCGGATAATGAACATGAATTGTGGAGTTTGTCGCCGTTGGTCATTCAACGATCAATTACGTTGAAATTGATAAATACAACCACTGTCTGTAATGATACCCATCTCGAAGACGGATGCCCTTTCAAATTTAGTTGATGGCGGTGGGGGTTAATTTATCTGGTTGACATACTACCCAGAAAGTCCAAAGTTGTGTGGATGCCTGGACCCAGCGCCTCCCCAGTCTAGAAGTGATTTTAATAAAAATGTTTACTATAACAAACATGTAAACTGAAGCCTACCTGTACTTTTAAAAAAATTGTTAAAACAAAAAACAAACAAACAAAAGCCTCAGTTGTGACTAACACCAGTGGTCCCCAAACACCGGACCGCAGAGCTAAGGCCTTTTTTTTTTTTGTTTTTTTTTTTTTTGTTTAACATCTTCTTGCTCAAAAATGTCCATAATTCATCGGGATACATATCGCCTTAAAGATCATGTTTTGGGATACATATATATGTATCACTTTACGTATCGTATTGTGACCCCTGTATCGTGATACTTATCGTTTCGTGAGGTTGTTGGTAATACCCAGCCCTAGTGTATATTATAAAGAAAAAAAGTCATTTGTGGTGTGTTTTTATGAATTCTGTCATTAAAAAAAAAAAAAAAAAAAACTTTTTTATTTTTTTATTTTTTTATTAGAGCCTCTCAGACACCCTAAAAACGTACCACATGCTTTTCACCAGACAGTGAGGATTTACAAGAGTGACTGTCCCCAAGTCCTTGTATCTGCATGGATCTTTTGTTTCGTATTGATCTTTATTTAGCAGCAAATAGCCTTGTTGATGTAAAGAGCTCAACAAAACACTGTGTGGCAGAGGGAGAATTGGGGAGGGGGGGGGGGGGGGGGGTACATTTGTCACTGTGGGGCTGCTTTACCAGCTAATTTTATTCCGCAACAATCGACTGGCCGTGTGTTGACAGCCAGTGATTGGGTGAGCTCTGCCTTTTGATGCGGTGAGTCAATGCTTGAAAATGAGCCTTTGTCACCACATCTCAAGCAAGTCAGCCACACAGACAGACTGCGACATGTTTACACTGTATTTACTCACACACTATTTGCTCAGAATTGACTCCCGTCCTCGCAGACATGCTCGGAATTTGTTAGAATTTAAAAGCACAAATGTTTTGTGACAAACTAGGCACAAATGTATCTCTTTTCTATTGAGCTTGTCCCGGGTGAGCTGGAGTCAATTACAGGCACATTTAGGCAAACAAGTGCTCACATTTGCATATATTGGGTCTTCAAGAAGAAGTCAACCATAAACATTTCTTGACTATAATATGATATATGTGACCTCACTAGTCTAAACATAACATTCTGATTAATATTACATTTGAGGAATTGGAGTTGTGTAGCAAAATCCAGCCGTTTTGTTTTTTATCCATCTCAAGGGGCAGCCATTTTGCCACTAGCTGTCGACTGAAGATGACATCACAGTTGCTCGGGGCTGAGGCAACGACCAATCACAGCTCAGCTGTCTTCTGAAGCTGAGCTATGAGTGGTCGTTACCTGAGACCTGAGCAACTGTTATTTACTTGATAGCAAGTGGCAAAATGGCCGCCTTCTGATAGTGATAAAAACTGCTGGATTTTGCTGCTTAACTCATATCCTACTAGCGCAATATTAACCAGAATGCCGTTTTTAGACAAGTGGGGCTCCATAGACTATATTATTGTTCAGAAATTTTGGGGGGGTTGACTTCTCCTTTACAAAGGCAAGATTCATCAAATGCTGTTAAATCGGCAGCATTTAGGCAGCTAACATGGCACTTCCTGTTCGCACTCTTATTCAAAACAAATTTACACCACTTCCAGTACACTACTTGGCCGATTGACACTAACGTCACGATCACTACACAGCAACATGTACGCCACATAAAACACTCGTAACCAAATATTGTGGTGAAAACAGACTACGGCTAATGCTAACAAAGCGCGAGATGACTTGACTCGATTGACATACTGCTAAACACATTCACGAAAGTTCACGTTACCCTCAGACGTTTGACGGAGTAACAAGAAGGTGATATCACAGCCAGGACTATTTGAAGGCACTTTCTTTGTAAGAAAGCCGTAAAAATTGGGTTTACGGGCAGGAATAGCATTCCATAAACCAGGCCAGTTAATTGGGAACTTTCCCTGTGCTCTAGATTGTCCCGGCCGGGCCTCGGTCCACTTCACCTGTGATCCTAATATAAAAAAAAATGGATGGCTGGATGCTTTTAAGGACAGTTTTTTGCCAGCCTGTGGGGTTCATATTGTAAAATGGTGTTACTAAATAAAGCTTGTTCTCATTGGTTGCTGGGCCACATAGTTAGAGAGCATGCAGGAGAGGACAGGGAATCTCATTGTTAAAAAGTCACAATCATCATAAACTGGCGCAAGTGGGTTAGGTCTTCACTGCACAGCTCCCATTTCACCCCTTAACAATTGTGCTTTTATATCTGCTGCTTTTCCTGCTGACTGCGCCTTGTGTTGCCCGTGCAAGCGTTTGACTTTATCACCCCTCCTCTGTGCACCAGCTAATTGAATTAATTGGTTTTCACCTTTTTTGTTTCCTGCTTAAATGACTGCCTCTGCGTCGTTTCCATTTATTTCCCTGCTCATCTTTGTCCAAGTAAATAACCAGTCAACTGCTTGCTCTGCATGTGCGAAATGGTGACGAAGCGAAAGAGGGGTTTCAGTTAATCACACTTTATCAACTGCCGGCGTTGCCTCCTGCCGCTCCCGTTCCCCAATCACCCCATCACAGCTACCGAGCTGCTACTAATAGCGTGGCGCGTACAAACAGAATTAAACCTGAAAAGAACGAGACACGTGTCACCGTGAGGGACGCACGTTAATCCATTTAACGCTGAGAAAGCGCACCGTGGCACAAAGCAATATTTAGCATTAAGATAATCGTCACCAAGATGATCCGATTACGTCGATTGTGCGGGCGCCATCTTGGATTCTGAATCCCAAAATGGCCGTAATGGCCAAGCTCTTTTGGTCCATGCAGATGCATTGTGATGTGCACACAATAGGCCGCTATTGTGCCAAAGCTTTTTTTTTTTTTTTTTTTTTTTGGAGATGGATAGATTTTCTTCTGCATTACACGAGCCATGTTTTCCTCACAGTTCCGAAGTTTTTGTTTTGAATCTGAATTCTGTTATGGGGTTTGCTTGTGTGTGATTTTGTCATTGTGTTCATTATGTGAATAGTTTGTACCCCACCTGGGGTCCATTACAAAAAGCATGTTCAACAAACACTGAGACTAACCCTGAACAGCGAGTTGACATACACTGATAGGGGAAACACTGCAGTTTTGGTTCCAGGACATCTGATTTGGGGTAGTTATATCATGGCAGAGTAGTTTCACATGGAGTCACCAGTACACTAAAAAGACCACATCAATGGAGCCCCGATTCATTGAGTCACCATGCAAACGGGGAAGCCGTACTCTGCTTCCGCATTTTTTTTTTTTACCCCTCTCAACTGGAAATGTAAATGTGATCATTTGGCGAATTTGAAAAAAAAAAGGTGCAACACCACAGCGGCTCCCCCTAGAGGAAGGTGACATGAGAGAACGTTGCTGCTCGGGTGTCGGGTCAATGCGTCAACTTAAATGCAGTCCTTTGCAATTACAATAATACTACAGGGGAAACCTGTTGAATTAGCTCATTATTTTATTTAATTTAGGTGCAACACTGCGGGGGAGAAGCGTACTTGACATAAGTTGAAATTTAAAAACATTATTCAAACGGTTCTAAGACAAAAAAAAAAGCACACAATAACACGAGCTATGCTGCGATGTGAGCGCACGACTACGGCTATGTTGTAAATGTAAGGACGGATTAAGTTGTGCATGTAGATGATGGACTGTGATGTGGAACGGTACCGCTCAAAAAGATAACTGTCCGAAAATGCCAGCATATCTACGCGCGGTCTGATAACAATCTGACGATGAATATTTAATTCACTGCGCAATAATGCGGCACCTTCATCAATAGGGTCATTGTCAAGGACACACCTTGTTCGTGACAAAAGTAGACTATAGGCGTATTTACGCAAAAACTCGCCGCAGCCGACTTGATAAATGAGGAAATGAAATGTTGTGTGTGGCTGAAAGGAGGGACAGAGAAAACCTCAAGGTTCATTGTGAAAAACTTGCTAGCGTTGCCTCTTTTCCACTGGTTTCAGTTACCTCCCTTTCTGAAATGGAAGACGGAGAGTTTCCTACATTTCAGAGTTTCTCGACGCAGGTTTCTCACTAAACCTGCTTTGTAAAATAGACCCCCGTAGTACAACTGTTAGCTGGAATATGCTTCAGCCAACCCGTGACCCCAATCAGCAGCAGTGCGGCATGTGCGCAATGTGCGCTTGCACATGGTTGGGAGCAGTGCTCACTGACCAAAAAGTCATGTCTTTAAAATATGTATTGTAAATATCTGGGGATAATTGTGTCACCATTACACCTGCTAGCGTTTGCTTGCTGGGACCTTTCACAAATGGATGGCGTCAATGCAACGGTAATCCAGTCAAGTTATTCAAGGCACTAGTGATACCTTTGGTTTAAAATGCATTCAAACGTGGCTACCCACCAAAAAAAATCTCAAAATGCTCAATACTGCCTTTGACAACCGATGCAGGTTTTAGCAGGCAAGCTAGGAGCTTTCATAGATTTAAACCCGGACATGCCTGCACAAAGCGTTTCCTCTTCTCAACAGGTACTCAAACGTGAGGCGTGAAATGGTTTAACTGGTCGATATCAATGAGCTGTCCTGGATGATAAAGGCTTATAGCAGAAGTTTTCAATTTGAAATCTTCCTCCATGGCTGGATGGAGCTTCCAGCCGGCGCTAATAAAATAGACCGCATCAGATATGCGCGATGAAAGAAATGCAGAAACCAGCCGCTTATCCTGATTGGTTGATGTCAGGTGGAGTTATTTCATGGCCGACGCTGTAGAATAAATGGCCTACATTCGCCAAATGTGTTGTTAAATCCTACTTTTGCGCTTTTGTAAGACAGCTGTGGCATTCACGATATTCCACTGGGGATTTGGGAATTCTACAAACAGTGTGGCTGTGCATGGCGCGTTCTCCGCATCGTGACATCAGAAGGGCCGTTTACCGTTTTGAACAGAAAAGGCTTCAAATCGGGGTCGTTTTGAGTGAATGAAAATGCTGTTTTATCACATACAAATGCAAAGATATGAAAATGGGTTTCAAAGCTATTTTACCCTTGCCATGTAAATGCGAAAAACGGTGCATGTTGACAAAAAAAAAACAACCCAAAAAACAGCAAGAATAATAGAGCAAGGCGCTGTTGTATTGCCTTAAGTGCGTATCACAATCATCTAGCAACAATTGCTGCCCTGCTATTGCGTCCTGCATATATCACCAACAAACGGTATTCACAAGATAGATTCATCCAGGACATATTCTTCCATACTTTGTGATTTCGTGAAATGTCATCAGTCACGACCCAAGTAGCTACTGTTCCAACTGAAAGTTCGCAAACAGCAAGAAAACCCGCCGGATGTTGTTCTTAAACTAGCTTTCAAAGGTCAGCTGGCTTAAACCAAGGACGCATCGGTTGTTGAACAAGTACACAGCTGTTCTAATTGACAAAGAGAATCACATTCTCAGGAAGAACGCTGTCTGCTACGTTCTTAAGAATACCGTACTTGCCGATTTCACAATAGTTCATATGGAGAAATGGCAAATCACTAGGCTGTGCTGAAATACGTCCTGTTTTGTTCTTGTTCTTTCAAATTTACACACTCTCAAACTAAATAAGTGTTCCACCATCTAGTGGCAGAAAGTGTAATTACAATGCACCCAATTATAGGAGTGTTTATTAACTGTACAAAAAAAATAAAATCTGTGAAATAGCTGGACCACAAATCTGCTTTCACCACTGCTTGAAAAGTGTTCTTAGAATACGCTTCAAACAAGCAAAGTACTCTGCAATACCTATTTTAAGGCATCTTTCTCTTGTTTTAAGCATTTTTTTTCTTACTGCTATTACATTTTTAGGCAGTGAATGTTCCTAAAAATGAAAAACACAAAATACTGTTGCAAGAAATCCCGCCTAAGGAAATGTAAGTGTGGACTCAGCACTGATATTCAATCAGCTCCTGGGGTGAGACGTATGGATGGGACTAAGCCTGTTGGGGTTGAATAGTTGGTTCATAACTATTGATTGATAGATACGCAAGCAGGTGCACAATGCAAACACATAAATCTGTCTTCCTCTCCATGGGACAGACGCTTGGTTTTGAGAAATGAGTCATTCCGCAGACACAACGAAGTGAAAGACATCCACCAGCATTCACGTCATTATGTCTGACTTGTGCCAGGTTCCTCAGCGAAAGTGGCGCTATCTCGAGAAAAGTGAGAGAAGCACATCAAACGAGTCAATCCCATGCTTGCCTCTAAAAAGATAAAATAAAAGATTTAAAAAAAGATAAACCTATGTTAAAGAGCTACGTCAAGTATGTCATCTCCACCTCAACACGGACGTAAAAGAAACGATGTGGCGGTGTTCTGGTTCCATTCCCACTTGGCTTCTGCATGCAAATAACTTCTTTCTCTGGGCCCAATTAACGTCTATTTATTGAACAACGACTTCTGGATCGGAGTCCGGTACGTTCACGGTAATGAGTCACGCCTGTAATTGGGTCAATGAATAATTCATACGGTTAGTTTGTCCAAATGAAAATGCACGTGACACATGCATGGTTGGTCCTCGCCCTGCGTTGAAACGATAAGAGTGATGATGAATTGAGTGATGAAACGAGAGTGCTGATCGGCGGCTTTTGAGCGGGACCACATGGAGAGGACGACTCTTTCCTGGTTTGCTTCTTGTTTTTGTGTGATAATGAAAAATGCAGTTCGAGAACCGTAGTGCAGTTGGCTGGTAGAAGCTTCTTTTTTGAGGACCACATGCGGTTTATATAAATTTATATAAACCGCGTGTGGTCCACCGCAAAAAGGACAGTAGAAAATTTAAGAAAAAAAAAATACAGTAAAATAAGAAAATTTACTTCAAATAAGCAAAATTATCTGCCAACAGAACAAGAAAAAATTACTTAAATTTACCTGTAAGATTTAGAAAAATAAGAAAATAATACTATTCCCATATCAACCACAGCGGTCTTGAAAATAGTATTTTTATCCCCAAAACATTTTTTTTCCAAGCTGTAATAAATATAACTGGTTTCTTAAAATACATTTTTTTTTTTTTTTTTTAACTCTTGGATAACTTTGCCTGAGTGTCAAGCAGGGAAGTAACGGGTCACATTTTTATTATCTTTGGTGTTTTATAAATAAAGTTGAGTTGACCCAGGCTGGGATTGAACTCACAACCTCCAAGGTGGTAGGCGGTAGGCGCTCTACCACTATAGTGGTAGATTTATTCCCATATCAACACGCTCTTGAAATAGTATTTTTATATATATATATATATATATATATATATATATATATACAACAAAGTTATATGGACATTTTCCAAGCTGTAATAAATATAATTATTTTCTTAAAATACATGTTTTTTTTTGTTACTTTTTTTTTCAAAAAGAGCCGTTTATCGCCACTCCCTGTAGGAGTTGACTGGCAAAATGGACATACGCGTTCTGTAAACAATCACATAGCTTTAGCATTTCAATAAAGCGGCACTGGAGTGATCCAGTTCAGCGGTCCAAGAAGTCCTTGTAAACAAGAACACGACGCGTGCACGGGCGGCACTTCCCGTCTCGCGTGCCCTTTTGCTCCTCTCATTTTCCGCCCGTCTCTGATCCACGCGCCTCTTTTCCGTTTCAATCCGTCGCCGTCCTGATGGGAGAGAGAGAGAGAGAGAGAGAGAGAGTCGGGGAGTCGTCCCCTTTGGGTAGTGAAGCGATTAACGTTTGAAAGCTCCAATCCCTTGCATCACACCTCGCAAAAGCTCCTCCGTGGGAACCCGCCCCTCCTCAACCGCCGTCCTTTCTCCTTTCATTCTGCTCGCACGTTGCCGTCCTCAATCCGGCCACAATAAGACGTTCAATGCGTGCGCGGGCGGCGGTTACTCGGAATAGGCGTTTCCTCGATTGCTCATGAACGATCAATACGGTATTTATTCCAAGAATAAATTAAAATCCATTTTTATTCAGATCAAACTTTGTTCATAGAAAAGAAACCCAGTGTGTGCTGAATAAATTCGTTAGCGATAGCGTTATCTGAGCTAGGGTTTAATAGTTTTGGAGTTTTCATTATAGTTTCTTTTTGGTTTTATTTTATTTTTTTTTAAATTCATTTTTAATTTGTTTTAAGAGCTGGTTTGTTTGTGTTTATTAGTTTTATTTTTTAATTTTTGCTTCATTTTAATTTATTATTAGTTTTAGTTTTAATTTAAAAAAATGTATATTTCTTATGTGCATAATTACAAAAACATAATTTAAAACAACAAACATAATTTTATATATGAACCATACAGGAGAGTTGTTACCTAGTGTCGCGTTTCGGGCTGATATAGTGACACTTTTTTTATTTGCTGCCCAAAATGCTCATGTTTTAATTAATTGCCAAAACAGAAAATGAAGGAAATTATTGCTATAATCTTAGATTTATATTAGTTTTTTTTAACTAGATTTTATTTAGTTTTGTGAACATTAAATATAATTTCAGTTAGTTTTTTTTTTTTTTTTAAGCATTTTCAGTTTTATTTTATTGCATTAATGAAAATGTTTTCCCATTTCTAATTATGAAGCTATTTTTGGTTATCCATCCATCCATCCATCCATCCATCCATCCATCCATTTTCTTGACTGCTTACTCCTCACAAGGGTCGCGGGGGTGCTGGAGCCTATCCCAGCCGGCTTCGTGCAGTAGGCGGGGTACACCCTGAACTGGTTGCCAGCCAATCGCAGCCTCACGTTCCCATCAACTTCAAAAGTCCGCTTTGAAAATGAATTCATGTCATTTGTCATCTTCTTTTGAGTCACCTACTCATACAGTAACGGCCAACCAATCAGAGGATGGGGAAAAAACAAAACGATGTTCTGAGTGGTGAATCTGAAATCTGATCGGTTCTGACTGCTTAAAAAAACAACAAAAAAAACAGCGATTTCTACCTTGATGAATATATTTGCATGCCAACACATAGCAACTGAAATCTGATTGGACAATAAAAAAAAAAAAAGAACCTGCAAACGACTGGAAGCTATGCAACCAAGACGAGAGATATGAAATGAAGACAAACGATAATTCCGTGTTAAGTTACAAATACTTTTGACAGGGTTGAGGCCTGTTTAGAAGGCACCAACTGCCCGCCACTTCCATGTGTTGTTCATGAGATCATATAGCACGTTAGCATCGTGCTTCCAAAGCTTCCTCTTCCAGTCTTATCAGGCTAAGGGTGCAAGTTGACTGGTCCCAAAGCACAAGTCGAGCCCGGAGCTTAAGTGGCACAGGACTAATCCTCCTTGTCCAAGTCCACTCCAGTAAACATCACTCCTGCACATTCGAGCCGATATGCGCCCGGCCACGTGCAGCATAGGTTGCCTCCACACTCTGTGAGGATTTATTGTTGACTTCCTATTCATTAAAGAGTGGAGGGGAGAAAAGAGGCTTTCTCACATATCAGCTCAGTGCAGGAGAATTTGAGAGTAGTCCGTGTGCACTTACTGCATGAATACAAAAAAAAGAAGGATGCCACAAAGATGTCATTATCCTTCATCTCCCAGATGAAGGGAGAACGATAGTGTGCTGCAATTCAAACCGCAGGCGGAAGCTCCACAATCTTTAGCCATCAACAGTTGGGGGGGGGGGGGGGGGGGGGTGACATTCTCTATTCCCACTAAAACTCTCGAAATGTGTTTTCCCCTCATTGGAATCTGAATTCAATGTTTTTAGCCCAATTCAATTTCTTTTAGAAGGCATTTTCTTAAATTACATCTGGAATAAAACAAATAAATAAAAAAAACAACAACATTTAAAACCAAATTGGAATTAAATGGAAGACATTTAAAGGGATGCCATTTGTGCTGGCTACGTCTCTGTTAAACACAGAGCAAGACTCACTCCTCCAGATGAATCGATTACTCGATGAAATAATCAATAGGAGACTCAATTTAAAAAAAAAAAAAAATGTTCGTGACAGCACTATTCATCACAGTGGCGTTCGTCTCCTACGGCCTTGATTGTCATCCCCAACATCACCTTTCCAGGTGGGTGCTTTTTTAAAATTTAACTTCCACGCCGCATTCATTCATGTGTGCCGGCAAGTGACCCACATCATCCATTTCTCCGCATGTAACGTAGCATGTGTCACCCTTTACTTTATGGCCAGCGTGTCGTTAAAGAGAAATTATTCTGCTATCGTGGTGTGAAAATGTGCTCGTTACTGAAGGACATCGCCTGCAGAGGTTCAGGTTTTACATGCTTTGTTTTGAGGTGTTAATTATTATTATTATTATTATTTTTTTTTAACTCCTCACATCCAAAAGTATTTCAACAGGTGTCAAGAAATTGCGCGGAGGCACTGTTGATTCTGTTCATGTCAACATGTCAGTTACAGTTACATAGTCAATTGTTTGATTTTTTCAACTGTGACACAATTTTTTGCGTAACATTGCAAAAGTAAATTTAAAAAAAAAAAAATTAAAAAATAAAATTACTAAATTAGAAACGTATACAAAACTGAATCATTTTCTGGACAGATAAATGTCTGACACAAGTCAAAGTAAGCTGATGAGTCTTCTTCGCCTGAATACTTCGGTACATTTCCCAGCCCCTCTTATGAGGCACTCCCCCTAGTGGCTGGCCAAGTAATTGCTCAATAAGTAATGAACAATGCAGCTGAATATTAACTACAAATATCGCGATACTTGTGTCGACGTATCAATTATCTATCGGGAGACAAAGTATCACGATTTATCGTGATATCGATATCTCGCCGCACTCCTGCTCAGGACACACGCGACGTCGCAACGTAGGATCAGAATCATCTCTTCGAGACATCCCACAGGCACGCTTGCATGACTTGAGGTTGAAGAACGCCATCAAACCGCTTCGGAATGAGCGTCCTGTCATTTTCACTTCCAAGCCTCTTTATTCACTCAAAAGGCTTTGAGGTGTTCACCGATGGCATTTGTCAGGTTTAGGATCTAATTTACAATTCCAACCACTCACTTAAAAATAAAGTAGCGCATAAACTGCAGCTGTAAAAAGCCCAATTAGAGATTTGGGAGGCAGACAAAAACAAAGACAACCTCAAGAGAAATGCAATGAAGTCACTTTGGAAACACCATCAATGTAAATAATTGTCTCTTCTCTTCCTTTTTGGGCCCGGTTAAAAACAAGTTGTTTGTTCTTAAGTGAACCTGACGTTTAAATTGGTGTTGGAGGCAGACTACAATCATGTCATCATCAAGAGAAGCGAGCGCCCGCCGTTCTGACAGCTGCGGACCACCACCGTTGCCAGAGCAGGAATGCGGTCGCCTGTTTTGGGGCCGACCACGGCAATTTGTTACGGAAAACTGTCCCGCGTTAAGAAGAGGACAAAGAATACAAAAGGAGGTCAATCACAACATGCAAGCTTTGCTCTCTTTTCTCAATCGTAAAAATTGATGTTTTAATAAATACAGTTAATTTGTTAAAACATAAAAAAAAAAACTAGTGCTGTCACTATTGAATAATTTTAGAATCAACTAATCAATTGATTAATTAATTGACTAATGAGATTCATTTTAATTTTGCATTAGTGTATTATAAAACCCCCCCCCCAGTTTTCCAGTGATTGGTGTTGATTTAATACTTTGTATTCGTATAAATTGATTAAAAACAAGTTGGACTGATATTGTACTATGTTAGCGGTTCAGTCATTGTAGTGAAAACGTTTGCAAATGTCTTATTTTTATTAAACAAGATTGATTATCTTGTTTAATAAAGGTGCTCTGTTTAAATAAGAGGATTTGGACCATTTTAAATGGAAAAAAAAAACCCCCAATAGGCTCCAAACGATTATGCGATGATTAAAATTGTTGCGTACTGAAAGGTTTGGATCCCAAATGCAGACACAAATAAGATTTTCTCCATTTATTCACATCGAGAGGCAGAAACTCAGAGACGCTGTACACAGGACAGTTGGACACAAACCTCACTTACAGACAGTGAATCGTAAAAGACTAAAGAACGACATCACATAAGGTCCAAACATCACCTAAAGGATTAAAGGTTGACATCACGAACATCACGTTTTGTAAACAGACACTTGTGACATCAGGACCGAAACGGACACACAACAGGTCATGAACTCTGGCGCATGCGACCCAGGCCATGACAAAAATAGTTGTCGGTGAATTTGATAATCCGTTACTTGTCGATTAATCGATTGAGTTTGACAGCTCTACTTAAAACAAATGCAAATTGGCCACTTTCTATGAGTAGTACCGGACAGACATACGGATACACTGTACTGGAGCCAAAGTAAGGCAAACATTGAGATGGAACGTGAAAGAACTGACAGCAAAGGTCGAATCTAACTATGATGAATCATCAAGAGAAAACCATTTAAAACCAGCCAGCAAAGCAGAAGAATGGCACTAATGGTGTGTGGCGCTATCAATTAAAGGCGTCAAGTGGATACGGAGGAGTGCAGGAAGGTGTGTCAGGGCACAGAAGGATTACAAAAAAAAAAAAGTGGTGAAAAATGATGAGAGGACGTTTAGAATTTTAAACTCTGCTTGAACCCAAAAGGTGGGCTGTTTAAAGAAACATTATGCATTCATTTTCCCCCACAATTGAAAACAGTTTTCAGGTGTCGTCAAAATACATAAATTCATGAAACAATGATATGTAAACAAGTCAATAAATAAAGCGAGGGAGTTATAATGCAGCCCTTTGAACTCTGCCTAGCAACAAGTGGCCATGCAGGAAAATTAGCTAGGCTAAAAAAAAAACAACCACCACAAAACGGATCAATTTCATTAAGCAAAGTAAACTAATTTCCCTATTGTAGTGCTTCCTAAAGTTAAGGGCCCACAGCTACAGTTTGTGTGTGCGTTTGTGCGTGCGTGCCAGGTTTTATTCCCCTAATCTCTTTATCTCTTTTTGCAGTGTTAATGCGCAATGAGCTGCTGAATTAATTTTCACACCATCAGCGACAGAACTGGGCGGCGTGTGGCAAACAGACGGCCATCTTTGAAGAGGGGGGGCGGCGACTGGTCCAGCTGCAGCTAAGTGCTGGGAAAAGTCTGCGTGTTATGTGTGGGGCTGAACGTGACCGTGTGCTAATGCAGTAGCCTGTCACATGACTTGTATTATAAATGAGCGCGGCGCAAAGAGGGCAGCTGGACCGAGCCGGGGGCAGCTGGATAATTTAGAGAGTTCTGCGGGCCGCTTTGTCGGTCCCGCTGTGTTAGCTGAGCTGGCAAAGTGGCTCTGTGTCGCGTGATAACGCGCGTGTGCTCACATGTGTTTGCACACTCCCGCAAAAATACATAATATAGCGTCCCGTATGAGGGAACAGATCCTCGCGACGGAGACGTGTCGATACACTTTATTTCCGACAGTTGGAAAGTTGTTGCATAATGCATTGTGACGGCCTCAGTGTTGACGCCGCGTCTTATAGGATGCTATTATGGTGAATAAATAAGGAGAAATGTAGAGGGGAAATGTGGCAGCGGACCGCAAACAAATACATTATTCAACCTACAATCAAACCAACTCGCACACATACACACACTATAGGTGGCCAGCCAAGGGCGAGACAAAATGGCGGAGATCGTTCTTCCTTCCTCTTTTCAACCTCCGACTATGACCGGAGTATATGTTACTTTCGGGAAACTTTTTGATTCTGTTGCATGCTGGTAGTAGAAAAGTTTCAATTCTATTGCCTGGATGGATGGATAGATAACTGGAGTAGCTAGCTAGCTAACTAGCTAAGTAGATAGACTGGCTCACGAGCTAGATAGTGAGTGTAGCGAGCTAGCTAGCTAACTAACTAGACAGATAAAAGTAGCTACCTAGCTAGCTGGCTAACTAACTAAGTAGATAGACTGTCTCACTAAAATAGATAGTGAGTGTAGCTAACTAGCTAACTAACTAGACAGATAAAAGTAGCTACTTAGCTAGGTAACTAACTAAGCAGATAGACTGGCTCACTAAGCTAGATAGTGAGTGTAGCTAGCTAGCTAGCTAACTAACCAGACAGATAAAAGTAGCTACTTAGCTAGCTAACTAACTAAGCAGATAGACTGGCTAACTAAGCTAGATATTGAGTGTAGCTAGCTAACTAGACAGATAAAAGTAGCTACTTAGCTAGGTAGCTAAGTAGATAGATGTAAATACTGTACAAAATTCAGAGACACACATTGAAGCAAGTGACTTTTAGGAGACATTTTATCTGCTGATACATACTGTATATTTAAAAAATAGATACTGTATGTATGGCTTTCATAATAACTAGAATGTTATCTATCCATTTAATATCGGTCTCCTGCTTTAATGGGATAATTCATGTGGTTGTGCTTGTCTTAGATCATCATCATTACATTTTAACGAGTACAATTAACTGATTCAACATTAAATGTTTTTTTTTTTTCCATAGCTATTAAGTTATCAATAATGTTCTGAACCTAACAGCTACTACAATAAGTTTATTACCCATCATTCATCTGATTCTGAGCTCTATTGGTTTTTCCTTGATTTCCTTCCTTTACAAGGACTAAAGTGGCATACTTTCATAGTACAGTGACTACAGCCGTATCCTGTCGTCAGTATGCTGAAATGCTTCATCACTGTGTCATTGTCAAAATGATTACACTGACTGTGTGTTATTACTGTGTCTGCAGATGCTGATGGAAGACATTCTTATTGGCCACCTCCGCCGTTCTCCGGGGTGATCTCCATCTGTGGGCGGACCTGTCAGCGAGACCCTTCGGCCTGGGCGTACCCGTGTGTCACTTCATAGTTTTACTGGGATTCGTGCCAAAATCTCTTTAATGCCTTCCAGAAATAAAAAGTTTCCCTGCTGCCAGGGAATTAAGACCCTCGGAAAGGAGAGAGGCATGTTTTTTTTTGTTTTTGTTTTTTTAATTCTCTGCCTGTCTCTTCAGATGAGTCAGACCAATATGAGCGGAATGCTAATATCAGTGAGGGTGTCCCGCGATGTGAGCCCACACAGCACCGCCACCAGGAAAGGTAAACGGGTCTTATCCTGGAAAGATGGAGGCGATGATAAGTGGGAGTGTGTAAAAGTGACAGCTGGGCTGACACACAGCTGATGAAAAGGTAATTTTAAAGTGATTCTGTGTGCAAAAAGCATCAACAAGCTCAATTGAAATGCAAATGTGGGAGCTAAGTGCAATGTAAGTAATGACTTTTGAACGCATTGCCCCTGCACATTACTGATTTGATTGAACCTATCCTCTGTTATTTGCTTTAAAAAATAATACAAGTAAAAAAATTATTGTTGTTATTTTATTAAACCCTTTCACAGTCTGAGGGAGGGGAAAAAAATCCATTCATCTATCAGACGAAATTGGCTCCTGTTGAGGTATTGGAGCACGATTCAAAATAAAACTCCACTGTGAGATACAATTAATCAGGAATCTTTTAAGTTTTTATTTTTGATCGTTAGGAACAAAACAGCACAGTCCCATTCCTTAAAAAAGAAATCCCCATTTTCATTTTGTAGCTCTCACTTCAGAGAAAGTCAAGACGGGTGCAGCGCGAGAAGAAATGGCGCAACGATGATACGACGTGATTGATGATTTGGATGAAGCCCAGACGAGGAGAAGGCCAATCCTCTGCAGATTCATTTAAGCAGAGAATGTCAGCGGCGACGTGACGATCAACAGAGTTGAAAAGAGGGAAAATTATTCCTGAAAATTGGACGACGGAGATCATGCGGGACTTGTGAGTGCTCAACTTTCTTTTCACCGATAACTTTGGAAAATTGGATGTAGTTAATTCTGACTTTCAGAACTCAATTAGGATGGATCTACACTGCAGGGCCAAGTGCTCAATTCTGGTATAATGCCTCTTTATGGATCTAATTAGCATACACTTTAAGCAATGTACTGAAAACAACCATACAACAACGCATGCAGGAAGACAATATAACAGTACTAACAGTACTCAGTCATATATTCTTTATCCTCTGCAAAGAATGACATTTATTCATATATATATATATATATATATATATATATATATATATATATATATGTATATATGTATATATATATATATATATGTATATATATATATATATATATGTATATATATATATATATATATATATATATATATATATATATATATATATATATATATATATATATATATATATATATAAAAGTGAAGGCTTAGTAGAACTGATTAATAATATTTCCATTTATTTTCAATGAGAAAAAGTGATTTGAGAAGTGCATGGTCACAGAACAAATTAAGTTCTTACCTCAAAGTATCACTGTAGATGAATTTGTGATTAGTGAACAGCATGTGTATCCAATCTGTTTGTTTATGCTTCCGTATACGTTGTTTCTCGGGTATTTCTCCTCATTTGGAAAAGGTCTGACTCCCATTTGGAGCTGTCCGATTCCATGTGTTATTTTCGACCAACACTTGGCATTCCGCATATTCCGATTGTGCCAGTTGAGAGCAAAGACATTGGAATGATGTGATTTCAAGCATGCGGTGTATTTCCGTGAAGCCTCACCATTTAACTTTCATCAGTGCCTCTTTGCTCTTTAGGTTAAACATGACCAAGCTCCTCTTTAAATTAATTAGCAGATTGTTAACTTATCTAAAGTACAGTAGTCCGCCCGGATCCCCTTTGTGTTTAACAGCACAATTAGCTTAATGTAATACGAGGGTGGAAGAGAATAGACGGGATTGTTTGGAGGATTATCCGCCTGCAGTAAAAAAAGAACATGATGATTTTTTTTTTCAGTTGGGTGTCATTTTGAGCCGCTGTTGGTTTGAATTGGAATGTAATATAGGCCACACAGAGTGACAACTCAAGTGTCAAGTGTGCCCCTTTCAAAACCATAAAGGAGAATATTAACAGCGCTCCCGTTTGAAGCCTTTCAAAAAATGTTGAGACTTACTAAAAAGTGGGGCTACTAAATTAAATAACTCCGGATGTAACTTTACTGCTATGTGACAGCGAATACTCGTCAAATGGTGGGTGCTGTTGTTCCACTCCAAGCCTCTTGGTAGCCATACTAGGGCCCCAACGATAGGTCGGCTGATTTATTCACCCGGTATTCACTCTTTTAAAATCGACCAATTTTTAATTGGACCAAAACTCCTGTTGCTTTTCAAACAACCGCATTTAACGTATCATCTCACAAAACACAGTAGATCTATTATTGTGCCGCAACATGTGCATTATAAAATGAATCTACTTTCTGTAGGCGAAAAAAGCAGGATGATAGCAGATGGCAATCATTTTTAATACTAGTAGCCATTCTTGTCTATTCTTATGTCCCTGATGTTATCTCATGAAATGTCATCCATTGCTGACCAAGAAACAAAACAACCATTCCAATTTTCAAAGAGACTTGCATTCTTAGGAAGAATGTTCTCACCTGTGGTAAGTTCACAAAACCATTTTCTGCATTCTTCATATTGAAAAACAGCCAAAAAATAGACTGTGCTGAAATACTTCCTATTTTTTGTTCTTCTTCTTTCAAATGTACGCCATCTCAAACTAAATAAGTGTGATGCCACCTAGTGGCATACAGTGGAATTACGCACAAAATAAACAAATGTTTCGCCAAATTTAGTTATTACTTGAACAAGAAAAACAAAACAAAAATCAGTGAAATAGCAGAATCAGTTCACTGTGCAGCTTTAGTTTTGAAAGGTCATATAGTATGACACTGCATGAGTGTGATTTGAATGGTCCTCCAATTCACTCTTGAGCAAAATTGAATAGATTGCACTACTGTTTAAAAAGCAGAACAAGAGTGTGACTCTCAACAATGCTCTTTTTTTTTTTAAAAAAGGCTCGTGAACTCCCGAACTTCGCTCACGTGTCGTTGAAAGAAATCCATTTGAAATCCACTTTGCAAAAAAAAACAAAAAAAACAAAAAAAACAAGAAGGTATTAAGTATGAAATCAGAGCAGTTCAGCTGTTGGTTAATTACTCCTCTTGTGTTTCGATGACGGGCGCGCTCGTTGTTTGGGGTGGGGGGTGGGGGGTGCTCCCATCAAAAATTCAGCGCTTTTTCAAACCGTCTCGGCGTGCTCCACAGAGACAGGCCCTCCGTTAAAAAGTGAGGTTATCCATCAGCAATCTGGCTGACACCTGTCCCAACACTTTTGATTCATTAATACACAACTTTGTACTTCCTGTCTGGCCGTGCACTATACTTGATAAAAAGGGAACTAATGACAACGCTGTAAGAATTATGATTTTTTATTTTTTATTTTTTATTTTTTTAAATATCTGAGCATCGATTATAGGTTGCCGTGCATATATTTGAATCCCACAAGGCCATATTTAATGTTAGGCTGGTAAAATGGAAAGTGGTGGCATTTTCTTTCAACATCGTGTCTGTAAAAAAAAAAATGTCGAAGAACAATTTGAGTCATAAAGATTCATGACCACTGTGAATAATCCATCTGATTCAATAGCAGTAATTAAATTCCATAACAATCGAGACAGAATAACAAGGAGGGTGGTGGTGATTGGACTCCCAAATTAAAGATCCGAAGATCAAGACCCCTTTAATGAGGCTCAGTCAACAATGGAGGAACAATTTATTGAGGAAAATAATTGTTCTTTTGTTCTCTTTACATAAAAGATGGAAGTGAAACCCTGTTCGAGTTCACCCGGGACAATTTTATACAACATATTGATTGCTATGTGAAGGCTACGTGTGACGTGTGTTGTGTACTTTGTCAAAGAGTTGTCATAACAACAAGACACCTGGGTACACGGCCTTGTGGATTTTCCCGGCTGTGTATTTATGTAACCTTGTGAACCTTAACGATGGAACCGCTATCTTAAAACATGATTCAGCAAAAATTAATACGGTGAATAGTACATATTATAACAAGTACACTAATCTCTGTAGCCACTAAATGACCTGGCAATAATGATTTTAAATAAATAAATAAATAAATGCGTGATTAAGTGCATGCGTGGTGACGGCAGTAATCCAGTTTAATGTGGCGCACGTCACAAAGACACAAGGCATGTTTTTTTAATGAGGGAAGCAATTAAGGATTTGATTTCGGGGGTCCATGAGTAAGAGATGGTTCATTTTAATTACAGGAAAAGCAGACACCTCACTGTCATCTGAGAGGGAAGTCAAAATTCTTCCAGCAGTAAAATTGTTTCGTGGATGTGGATGGTAGGTCCTAGCACCTCTTCATCCTCGCGAATAATATAATTTAGCGTACTACTACTAGTATTAAAAAAAAAAAAAAAAAAAAAAAATCTAGTTCATATTTAAAGGGAAATATAATTTTAAAAAATTGATTAAATGAATTATATACAAACACTGTATGCATTAAGACGGTGTGAATTCCAAGGTACAAGTTTCACGAGGTTACATAACCGAAACCTTGTACCCCCAAAATAGTTGCTTTTCAGGAGACCCCCCAAAAATGTTCAACCATTAAGTATTTGTTTATATTATTGTATTAATATTGCATCATTAAAATGAGAGCAAGTCATTTTTAACATTTTAGATGGCTCAATAAATTGTAAAAATAACACATGGTGGACTGACCAACAATATCGATTTTTTTTCTTTTTAATTTGGAATGTACCAAATTGTGACTTAGGAGGTTTTGGCCCGACGCCAGTGATATATATATTTTTAAAGCAGATTTTTCTCCCCCCCACCATTTTCAGGTCTTTCAATTTCAGCTTTTTGCATATGGAAATAGTTTCAACTGAATTTGGATTTAGTCACTGTGAGTGAATGAATGCATCACATTTGGTCTTTCTCCTGCCGCTTTGACTTAAGAAATTTTAGCAAACAAACAAACAAACACCAAGAATACTTACATAAATATATCATTTGAAACTGTCAGATTACTTTGGCTTCAGTAGTTGTGACAGGAAGTTATTTTTTCTGACTTCCTGTGAAAACAGGAAGCTTTTTTTTCAACATCCTGTGTTAAGGTGAAGGCAAATGTGTTTCACCTGACAAACAGGCTGTCTCAAATCAACCATAATTTAGTAGACATTACATGTAAGTAGTGAAAATATTTTATTTCAGTCTCTATAAGCTTGTTTTGCCTATTCTTGATGGCAGCCATTTTGTGACGTTTGTTAGCATTTTAGCATAGCCTTGTATTTAAGAATTTTCTTAGAATCTTTGTTATAATCTCTTATAATTTGTATAATAATAATTTGTTCTTATCTCTGAACATTTTGATTTAGTGTTTATCTTCCAACAACACTTGTGGCGTTCACATACGACATTAAATGTACTTTCTTGTGCTAGCTTGTGTGCTTTTACTATCCTTGAACTGGATGCAGTTAGTGTTAAGTGCTGTGTTGACTTTATGTCTCATCATCCGTTTGGTTTCGCAGGAGCGAATCGCTTACGTCCACTGGGCTCCATTACAAGCATCGGCGGTGAGTTTATAAGCAGCGACACAGCGAAAAATGTGCGCTTTTCTGCTCCCTCCATGCGTTTCGAAAGCGATAACAAGAAGGATCAATGCGGTCAATGCTACACTTATTGCAGGTTTTGTGTTTTGATACGGTAGTAGCAGTGGTGTTGTTGAGCTTTATGCGTGTTGTCAGATTTTGTTTTGGATTGGAAAGAAAATGAAATGGTAGTAACAGTGTGAGGTCAGTGCGAATGAAAATATAAACAAATCAGCGGGAAGGACTCAGCAGAGTTGTTGAAAGAAAGCACACTCGCCGCACTGCCGCACAACAATCCTGAACCAGATAAGTGGATACAAGGATGTACAGTAAATAACTGATGTGGTCTATGAGACACATCCACAGCGAGACACAGAATAAAGAAATGTGCTTAAAAGCCCCGTGGAGATAATGCCTTAAAGAAGAGCTAAGGAATAAGTATCTTCCCCCACTACCTCTCACTCTTGCCAGATCATTTTTAGTGTGTGGTAGATTTTACATGACAGAAACAATGCACAATGCTTGGAACAGCTAACATGAGTGCCAATGGCAAAATTGGTGTCCTGGCTGGTCCACCAAGTATGGCCTGGGCTTCACATTTGGCCCCGTCTGTGCTTAAACCGGCCCACTGAGCATCTCATGATCTAAAGTCAGGCGATATTTGTGGCATTTTACTCCTTTTCTCTGAAATCGTGTGTATGTGTATATATATTTATATATATATATATATATATATATATATATATATATATATATATATATATATATATATATAGTTTTGGAATTTTTTATTTTAGTTAGTTTTTATTAGTTTAGTTCTCGTTTTAGTATTAGTTTTTTGTTTGTTTGTTTTTTTTATGTGCATGAAATTACTAAAGATTAAAACGGACGTTTGCTATAATTATAGTCAGTTTTAGTTAGTCAAATATAGTTTCAGTTTGTTTTCGTTTTTCACAAAGCATTTTTGTATTTATTTTATTTCGGTAACAATATTGTTTTTTGAATTTTAGTTTTAGTTTTTTCATTAGTTTTAGTGAACTAAAATAACCTTTTAAAGGCACCTGTTTTTCGATACCCTCCCTTCTTACTTTGACCATCTCATCAACATTTTTGCTTCGTTTATTTTATTTGAACTGAGTCAAATGCCATTTTTAGCATATGTCGCGGGCCACTGAAAAATGGATGGCGGGCCGCAAATGGCCCCCGGGCAGTAGTTTGGACACCACTTATTTATACCTTTCCAGCTGACGTCACTGCATAGCTCCCGCGGCGCCTCCCGGAGGGCAAACATCCCATAACAATTGAATTAAGAGAGTCGTTTGCGTCGTAGTTTCACGCTAACCACCATGCTAGTCTTTTACTCCTCCTTTTATGTAATTTGCATATGAACTGGCCCACACAATAATTGTTAAACAAATGTAACAATTAGATTCAGCATAATCAATATTTAAGAGGTTAAAATAATTACTAAATTACATGACGTATCATCACACCAACCCCAAGTTGACTACTGAGTGCACCAAATTCCTGCATCACAAATAAGCCAAGCAAATTTGGCGTGATCACCTGCAACCAATTATAGTCAATTTGGGCGTATCATCACGAATCATTTGAGTCGGGTGTGTCTCTTGACCTCCGTTTAACCCCTGAGACTGACTCAGCGAACCCCTGGGGTTTGCTCGAACCCAGGTTAAGAACCGCTGAACTAAATTGACAAGTTCTGAAAAGTAACATTGGCGCCAATGTTGTCAACCACTAAAATAGGTGAGGTGGAGGGCACCACACTAACAACGTGCGTAATACTGTCATTATTGCCGGCATGGTGTCAGCTCAAAAGCCATGATACGACGCATCAGAGTGTTTACATTCAGACGGGGCGCCAGCGAGAGGGAAACAGAAATTAATCTAACGAGCTTTGGCTTGTTAAGTACGCCGCCTGTCTCCGGCTGAATGACAATGACGAGCATCCGCTTACCACACATCGTATTCCATTGTGACTTCATGACGAGGCGGGCAAAACAAAGGGATGGGGGGGGTGGGGGGGATTAATTCAATGACATGAAAAGCCTGCTTTGTCGGATAAGCCAAGAAAGCGTCACAGACGAGGTATGAAATATGATGTGGATTGGTCGAGGTCCACTGTTTGTTGCTTCCCGCATCAATAATTCAGCATCTCCCCAGCGTTGTGTTTTTGGATAAGCACAATGTAAATGCCAGGACATTTGAAAGGTCACAGTCTGAACAGGAGGCAAATTGACAAAAAAAAAAAATTGAACTCGATCTCACAGGGTCTAGTGCGGGTTGCTATATCAGTGATTCATAAAGACTAGTGGTAATCAAGCTCCCTCTAGTGGTGTGTGAAAGAATCACCGAACTAGCCGAAACATTGCATAACGTTTCAACTTTTTCGGAACCGTTTTTTTTTTCTTAACTCATTTGCTCCCAATAACGTGTAAATACGTTTTTTTTTATGTTTTAAGTGTCCCAAAGACGTATTTATACATTTTTTTTGTTTTTTTTATGCTAGAGCATACATAAGGCTTTGACGCAGCCTCTCAACTGCAAAGAACGGTTGCAGAAATGGTGGTTATTACACAAACGGCCAGCAGGTGGCAGCAGAGCAAAGGAGATCAACCTGGGCCATGTAGAAAAAAAGCTAAATTACTTACAATTTTAAATAGATTTGTGAAAACTGATAAACTTAGCTCTCTTCTAATGCTAATTGCTGCAAAACGGAAACAGATAGAAACATACTTTTTTTTTTTTTTTTGTCCTGATGAAATAAGAGACTTTAATCTTTCTTTTGATAGATTCCATGCTTTTATAGCAATAGAACACAATATTCTGTATGCCTTGCAAAATCAGTCAAAATCCAGTAAAACAGCCGGGAGCGAACGGAATTGCTTCTGTGAAAATGACTGGGAGTGAATGAGTTAAAAGCTTTTTAATCCACAATAAGCAAAAATCTGTATGTCCTACAAAAAGATTTGCAGTTTTCCCAGTTAATCTTTCATTGCACTACTCAGTAAATTTTAATCTGAAAAAGACTATACAGGTATTCGGTCTCAGTCTAAACAGAGTAAACTTTATACTCAGAAGAGAGTAAAAAAAAAAAAAAAAAAAAGTATATTAAAAAAAAAATATCACTCAAGTTGAGGAACAATCAGAGAACCTTCAGGTTGGAAGACAGCCAATCTGCCCACTGACCCATATGACACTTCTACTCTCTGTCAATATATGTCACGTGTCAGGTGGAATCCTCGTGCCTCCATTTTGTCATGTCTGGGGTCACGCCAGGGTTAAGTTTGAGTTCATGACCTGTTAAGTTGGGTTCATGACCGTGAGGTCAAGTGTCTTGTTTTGAACTGATGTAACCATCATCTGGTTTCAACTGGAAAGACGCGCTGTGGGATCAAACCTCCAGCACATAACACATTTTTTTGTTCTCCTTTTGGACACACCTGCAATATGTTAACTAACAATAAGTCACATAGCTCAAGTGGTAGAGTGGCTGCCTCCTATGCTTAAGATGGTGGGATCGTTCCTCAATCATTGAGTGTTTTTGTTGTTGTTGTTGTTTGTTTGTTTAGTATTTTACTCTTCCAAGTGTCAAGTTTACTCTGTTTAGACTGTGGCTGAATGTGCTGAATTTTTTTTTTTTTTTTTTTTTAGGGCGAAATGTACTCATGCTGCCACTATCAAATATTTTTAGAATTGATTATTGATTATTCAGTGGATGAATTGGATTAATTTTGCATTTAAGTGTGCTACAAAATATTTTTTTCTCTGATTACTGTTTATTAACCATTGATTGGTGTTATTTCGTACTTTGTATTTGTATAGTGATAAAAAAAAAAAAAAGGCATTGGGGGGGGGGGGGGGGGGCGTTGTACTATTTTACTAGTTCGGTCATTGTTTTCTAAACTAAAAACAGATGTTTGCAAATGTTTATTTTGATTAAACACATAAGTTAATCAGCCTTCTTTCATGACTGCAAGACTACAGAAATTGGTGAACAATTACTGTTGATATGCTGAAATCAGAAGATTTCGACAATTTTAAATTAAAACATGTCTCAAACGATTACTCGATTATTAAAGTGGTTGCAGATTAATTTGATAATCGAATACTTGTCGACGAATCGATTAATTTTCACAGTCTCTAAAATGTACTCGAAATTCACCTTGTAGCATCCTATCTTCCCTCTAAAATGTCGCTGACCGCCCTCAAAGCCCAGATTATAGCCGTGGGGTTTGGCGTTTTGGGGGGTAAGAGTTTGTGGCTGCATGTCCGGCTCCAACGAGGCCACCAGGCTATCAGGGCAGCTAAAACAGGCTTCTTTGGCAGCCAGCCCGCAGAGAAGCCTGAGCCGGCAGCCGCGCTTGTGTTTGATGAGGATGTGATAAAGACGGAGCTCCTCGCTGCCAACTTCCTCTGAGTCATGAGGCGTGGACCAAGGATAGCGCTCGCTATGTGGCCCCATGGAAAAAAATAACAAATAAAAATGGCAGCAAAACAGGAGATATGTGATGCTTTGAGCTGCGATTGTTGGCTGGGATGAATGAGAGGAGAGGCTTTAATGAGCGTGAGGCTATTCTGGTCACAGCTGGGGGGGAAACATCATACAGTGCCACACTCAAGTTGTTTCCTACTCAAACAGTCTTCCGCTGCGGATGATGAGCAGGGCAGCAGGGCGGCATCTCTGGCGTATTTTAATATTGTAGCTTCCAGGGGATGCGATATGCTTCAGTGTGGCGTCAGCTGTGTGACCTTGACACTTGGACGCGTGGAAATAGATACACTCAGCTGACAGGAAGTGAAGAGCGATGAGTAATGACTGTAGAAGGTATTTGTTGTACCATAACCATACGTACTCCCGCACAATCGCATGATCCAAAGAGTTACAGTAGAGCCACTACTCTGCTTTTACAACATAATGTCAACAAGAGATGCCTTCATCGACAGTATATATAGCGTGTGGCTAAAAACAGTAAGATGTATGTCAGTAGGCTGCAGTGTAGTACCAGAGTTATGAAACCCACAATTACAATAAAAAAAAAAGTGGGGAAAAAAATAAGTGTGACTTATAGTCTTAAAATATGGTACAGGCAAAAAATATATACAGTATATTTTTGGTCAAAATATGAGTTCAGCCATTATTTTAAGAGGGTGACAAAATAGTTGAAATGCCTTCAAGCCTTCCGTGGTTAATGCTTGAAGTCGACTACAATTCTGGAGTGGCTGTCTCGTGCCCTCTTCGAGTGCCTGCTGCTGAATAAAGGCGACTTGTGCAGTCGAGTTATTTAAGCACGTCGGTGGCGACGGAATTAGTGAAAGCCCAAGAATACGCCTGTCAAAAATCCCGTCTCCTCATATACCGCTGCCTGCGGGCCACCTTGAATGCTGTAAATAAATGCATGAACACGTGCTGCGGGTGCTAGAAATATTTACATTCAGATGCACACAAAAGCATCTCGAGTGTTTCACAATATTTCTTGTGATGAACAGAATCTTTTCAAGGGACGTTTGCGTCTAGCAAAGGTTTCAGAAATGATTCAGCGAGACGTTTTTCAATGATTAATTCATAAAGACTTGCAAGGAGAATTTTTCTTTTTTTTTTTTTTTTTGCGAGGTATTTTGACACCTCTTACTTCTGAAACCACCCACTTAAAGTGGGGAAATGTCTAGACTTGGTTGCCATGGTGACAACATAAAAAACAGACATTATTTCCCCCTTCCCTGTTGCCTGGTGTTAAAAAACACTCAAGTTGCGGTCGTGCCAACCAAAGACGCAATGAGTCATAAAGTTCTTGCGAGTATTGATGCGTTTCCGCGTGGGGACGTCTCCAAAAATAGCTCTTCGTTTGTTGTTGTTGTTGAAATAAAGTTGGTGTTTTTTTTGTGCGTTAACACAAAAGACACCGATGCATCACAGCGTCGCGTGGCTTTAAAGTCACTGTGCACACTTCATGTTGACGCTTAATCAACTCCATTCTCCTGAATAGTAAAAGCCATTCCGCAAGGTGTATTTACAGCAGCGGAAGCAGAGATCTTGCTGTCAGACCATTTGTGGTAATTGTGGTGGGAGGGCTTCTCTCAAGGATCATTAAGAGCAGCTGTTAAGTTAAGCCACGATGAGCACGATTCATTTATTTGTCTTACGGGGTGCATCACGATGCACTTCTTGTTCTCTTCTTTTAACTCGCTAAGGCCTAAAGCGCCTGCCAACAAACATGCCTCTATGGGCGACTTTAGACTCACCCCTGAAAACCCGACGTTTTCCTGAAAATTCAGCAATATTGTCAATGTCTACCAAATAATTGATATCTCAGCTTCTGAAGCAGATAGAAACATAATTCCAAAAAACATTTTCAGAGCTTACGCCTGTGGCGTTCACACAAACCTCATTTATTAGTAGCCCAGTCTATGTATCTTGCTAATCCATGTCATTGGTTCTTGCAGTTGGCCCATGTCTTTGGTCTGTGTGGATGGTCACAGTCTTTAGTTCTTGAAGCGTTGACACAAGTGGTAGAGCTTTTACAAGTCAAATCTTTTGACTCCAACTTAGAGCACGAAGGAAAGACAATAGACCAGCATTAAAGTGACAGCAGTCACACCTACCAGTGTACAATACAGCCATTAGGCATGAGCTGGGTTTACATGGAGCCACATATTTACTTTACTGTACTTTAATTTATTTAATTCAATCTCCGGTGTAATAACCTTATTTATTGATTGATTGAATTTTTATTTTATTTTTATTATTATTATTAATAATAATAATTAAATCTCTGGTGTAATAACCTTATTTATTGATTGATTGAATTTGTACTTTTTATTATTATTATTATTAGTAGTAGTATTATTATTATTAATTCAATCTCTGGTGTAATAACCTTATTTATTGATTGATTGAATTATTTTTTATTTTATTATCTGTTCTCATTGCTGCTGGACATGTCAATTTCCCAGAGGGAGCCATCCCAAAGGGATCAATAAAGTCAAGTCTATCCGTCCGCCCACTGTATGATTATTTTTTTTGGTCATCATTTCGATCCGAAGCAAATTATTTGACTACAACTACAAACACAGCCTATAGTTAAGGACACATGTTTAAAATCAACCTCGGTCTCCACAGCCCGAGTCAAAGCTGCACTAGATCACATTCTTGTCACTATTTCACTTTGAGTGCAGCAGTCGCCCGAGTCGTCTTTGTCCACAGGCCGGAACATCATGTCTCCATTATGGATGTCTTGAATTTACCCTGACGCCGCCTCGCATCGGGGCGAGCCAGAGTGGAAGGACGTGGAAGGGAGGGGAGCGTGTACAATGTATAAATAACCTCTGTGACTTGGATCCAGTATGAAGCTGCAGATCACAAGTGATGTAGACTGGCCTACTTCTTTTTCTGGTCATCCATCACTGATGTGTGGCCACGCTGCATGATTTATGTTGTCTGCACAACACTGCAGAGAGGAGTGTGGCAGGCCACACCCCCCCCGTTCCATCCTGCTCTAACGCAACGTATCCGTTTTCATTTAGAGAACAAAGAAGGGAGATTGGATGCCATGCTGCTTTTGTTTTGTTTCCCATCCATTTAATGAGGTTAAATATGATCACGACGCCCAGAAAATCTGACAAAGCACGCCTTCTTTGTATGGAAATAACAAAAATGCTTTGCTAAGCTTTCATCAGTCCCAATATTTGGTACAGCTACAAAAGCTGTGCTGTTAGGAAAAATAATTGGTGCTGAAATCGGAGTTGGGCAAAGTAAGGCCTGGGGCCACAAATGGCCCGCTCCGTTCTTTAATGTGGCCCATATTGACCGGTATTTACTTATCAAGAGTCCTGTAATATTTGTTAAATTAATTTAGGCATTTTACCCCTGACATTGTTTAAATAAAATGCACATCAGTGTTATTTATTAAAAAAAAAAAATCTCCATTTTTACTTAAAATTTATGATGGATACAATTTTAAACGGTTAGTAGAAAATTACATATAAATATATACCTTACATATAAATAAATACAAAAAATTTGTTTTCTTTTCTTTTAGTATGCAATCACACTGTTTTAGCATGTTCAAATGTCAAATATAATTTTCATGACCAAACCGGCTCAGCGTTGCTAAGTTTGCAGCTTTTCCAACATCTCTACAATAAAAAAATAAAATAATAATAATAATAATAATAAAAAAAAGGGCAGCAAAATTGTGTCATTTTTTGAGCTATTAATCCTTCTGGGGATGCAGGAGATGCTCATGAGCCTGCAAATGAATGGCGCTTGCTCAAAAATTTTAACTTGCTCATTTAATTTCACACGTGATAGTTTGACAGGCACTCTAGAGATTCAGCTATTTGTGTACAAACAATTGAAAAGTCCATTTCCTTTTCTGGCAGTTTGAATGGGCTTCGTTGCTGAATGTGGAGCATTAAGGTTAACATACCAAAATTCCCACATTCATGTTTAAATTCATCATTTTAGTAGTCTAACTTTGCTCATCAACATCTCGGTGTGAAATGACAGACTCCAACTGCCGTTACAATGTGTTCCTCTAATCAGAATTGTGTATTTTGTATACTCCAGACACAATCAAAGTTATCAACATTTACTTTGTGTCACGCATACAATTAACAAGATTACAGAACAAGTTTGGTATCCAAGCAATGAGACTGCAGTGTAGACATGTTACAATCGCTTTGCTTTTTAGTCTTATACTGCACACAGTCAAAAACTGTCATCATTAGTGCAACAATCTGCGTGTGTTCCACAATGGAGGAAAGCTTTTGATGACAGAGCGAGAGAAGGTTAGAAGAAAAAAAAAAGACGACAAGAGGCGCATGTCTCCATGACCTCTTCACACAATCCTGTGTATTGATTGATTCCCAAGACCGGGGCTCAACCCACATCCAAGGATGCACACATAAGGCACTTTTCCACCGCTGGAACTTTTGGAGAACTTTCCAGTTTACTTTGGTAAAATTCAGTTTGCGCGTTTTTCCACCAACAACAATTTCCGGGGTAATTAAATTCCCCAGGGGGCATCCAAGTACTATCTCAGCTGCAGGGTCTTGCTGAGCCAGGCAAGAACTTTGAGGGGGCGGGCTGCAATGACCAAGGCTTGATTGGATGGTCATATTTGGGGGTGTGTTTTTACACCCGCTGGGCTCATCAAACTCATTTGAATCAATTACCAAGAACTCAAAGACACTGTGGAAACACAATTATAAATTCCCTGCTGAACTTTTACAACCAAGAACTCCCTTTACCCAGAACTTAACGATCCTGGACTTGTTGGTGGAAAAGCAGCTATAGATATGCTTTCTCCCCACAAAAGGTCTCTGAAGTCAACTTAAATAAGAAAAGGAATGTTTCGTAGTCCTCTTCTCCGTTATTATCTGCACAAGTGAGACAGATCAAACACCATCGGAGTGAGGAGCTGCAGTGTTTGTATACTTAATCTCTTAGGAGCAAACGTATGTCAAACTTAAACCATGTCACAGGCTCATTTTGACCTATTTTATACATAAAACATTTGGGAGGGAAAATGATTTTGATATCATGGTAGCCTTCAGAGAACCATGTAAATTCCAACCAGTCCCCAAGGAGATCAACCAGGGCCATTTAGAAAAAAAAGCTAAATTACTTACAATTTTAAATAGATTTGTGAAAACTGATGAAACTTAGCTCTCTTCTAATACTAATTGCTGCAAAACGGAAACAGATAGAAACATACTTTTTTTTCCCCCTGATAAAATAAGAGACTTTAATCTTTCTTTTGATAGGTTCCATGCTTTTATAACAATTGAACACAATATTCTGTGGGCCTTGCAATATCAGTCAAAATTCAGTAAATCAGCCAGGAGCGAACGGGACTGCTTCTGTGAAAATGGCTGGGAGTGAATGAGTTAACCTAGGTTTGATTGAACCCCAAGTCAGTCATGTACAGTACATTCCTGCAACTAAACTAATCGGGGTTGGAATAACAGGGCAAACGGTATCTGGGGATGAGTGAAGGGTGATGCTCATGGGTGAGTCAGGGTGCCACGAAGCAGCTGCGCTTCGGACATGATGTGAAGTAGGTCAGCATTTCGGCTACCATTGTTCTGACTGCCACCAAAATAACGGTTTCCAGTAGTGTGTCACGCTCGTTACATTTTCATGCCAGGGCAAGTCTAGTCTACCGTGTTTGGGACTGTCTTGAATTTTCGTTCTAGAGCAAGCCTAGTTAGCAGGATTGTGTATGAAGAAAGATGTGCTAGTTGTCGCTGGGTATTCCAGCGTCCGTGCCCCCAGCGCATGTCACAATTTCGTGGCCGTGGTTTATGGTAAGGTCAATTCTACCTGTGCAAAGTCCCGGAAAATACCAAAAGAAAGATAACTCCACCCATGTGCACTATTAGACTGGCTAGACTTGCAGTAGGTATGCAAGTAGGGCCAGCACAGACTCAGACGTAGTACAAAATGCTTTACCCGCAATTATAAAAGACCCGTTTTAAGAACCTAGCTCAATGAAAAAGAAAATCCAAACTTCAAGTGCATTTCCTGCTGAGTCATCAGGCATTCACTTGAACAACTGCATGTTCTTGGCTTAAAAAAAAAAAAAAATCAAGGGCCTTCAACCCCTGAGAGCCCCCACCACCGTCTCACCGTCGCAAACTGGCCTCAGTCACAATTGCCATGTTGATGGCTGCAGCATCGTCTGGGCCTGGGGCTTTATTCACACAGCCCGGTTGCTAGGATACCACATTTAGATGCAATAAAAAAAGTACCTGTGTGGGACTTGCACCTGCTACATGAATGGAGGTGACGCCAGCATTCCTCTGTGAAATCCCACTCGTGATTTGATGGACAGTCTTGTCACTCTCGGGGCTGCTTCATTTTAATTCCTACGGCCTCACTCGAGGGGCAAAATCCGCAATCTTCTTCTTTCTATTCAAGCTCGCTTGTGCCTTCCCGGCAGGAAGCTTACAATATAGAATTTAAGGCACTCCAACAATTCTCTTGCAGCTGTTTGTTTTTCAGATTTTTTTTTTTTTTTACAGACCCTCCTTCTCTCTAATAAGCTTCGCTTTCTGCTCATTTACTCTCCCACCCACAGGCCTTTCTTCCGCACAATGCAATACTTGCACATAGGCCTCGAGGAGGGAATAGAACCTTTGAGAGATTCCTTACAAATGAAAGGTAGCAGCGCTCGATATCAAGAACAGTTGGCTGGAAAATGGCTACAAGGGAGCGAGAAATGTCATTGGTCCTCGAGTGTAAGTACGAGATCCATCCATCCATCCATCCATCCATCCATCCAACCATCCATCCTTCTTTCTAGTCCTCATTATGATCACAGTTGAGCTGGAGCCCCAATGGTTCAATATTAAACATATCAAGTATTATATTGCACTGTTTTTAACTTGTGTACAGGACTGTCTCAGAAAATTAGAATATTGTGATAAAGTCCTTGATTTTCTGTAATGCAATTAAAAAAAACAAAAGTGTCATACATTCTGGATTCATTAAAAATCAACTGAAATATTGCAAGCCTTTATTATTATGGCTTACAGCTTAAACAAAACTCAAATATCCTATCTCAAAATATTACAATATCATGAAAAAGTTACAAGTGGCTATTCAACTAATCACTTGAATCGTCTAATTAACTGGAAACACCTGCAAGTGTTTCCAAGTGAATCCAAAATGTATGACATTTTTGTTTTTTTTAATTGCATTACAGAAAATAAAGGACTTTATCACAATATTCTAATTTTCTGAGACAGTCCTGTAGATATAGTATATGGTATAATTTGGAGGGAAAAAAAAAATAAAGAAAAACACGAAAAAAGTTTAATTTAATTGAATTAACATAAAAAAAAGAACTCAACTCTAAACTTAACTGATACAAAATGATGTCATTTTTTTAGGACCAATCACTAATTCATACTGTGCTGAAATTTCCCAACTTAATGTGAGTATTGTACAATGAATATAAAAAGTCTACACACCCCTGTTCAAATGCCAGATTTGTGCGATAAAAAAAATAATAGATAAGCAAATAAAAATCTGCAAATAATATAAATTAAAATATTGCATGAACCAATCACATTCCAACTCATGTTAAATGAGTGTCAGCGGACACCTGCCACCCTTTAAAGTGTCTGATTTAATGTATATGTTTTCAGGTGTTTCAGTAGGCTTTTCCTTCTTTCTAGCTGAAGCTTGAAGGTTTTGTGCTAACATTGACTCCTATTTCAAAGTGTTCAGAATTCCTTCCACCTTGGAAGTTTTTGTTAGAACGCAAAACAAATTCAATAAAAGCCTACTAAAACATAGAAAAGAGATTTCAAAAAAAAAATCATGGTTGGATGAAAAAAAAAAATGCACATCAAGCTTAAAAGATGGCGGCTGTATGCTAAATGTAATGGAATCTTAATTACTGCTTACTGTATGTCCTACTATGACTGACTGCTGTGAAAACAACAGTAAAGCAACAAAGTTGAGACTTTTGCACAGTACTCTATATACATATATCATCTATCTAGTATTTATCTGATGTATTCTTTTCCAATTTGTCAGCATGACAGCGAGTCCATAGAGCAAACAATGAAAAGCAATAGTGTAGTAAAGACCTAGTAGAGCTGCAGGGAGCACATGAATGCCAGCGACGGAAGCACAAAGAGCGGCGGCGCTCGTGTGACGGCCGTCCCGTTGGACCGACACTCCTCGCTGACATTTACTTACTGGGTGGATATGCAGCTGCCGCCTCCTCCTCTCATAAAAAGAAATGTCCATCTGTCACTTTCTTCATTTTTCTTCATCTCCTCAAGGATTTCTTTTTTATATAACCTTGAGTTGTTGTTACTTTGTGTCTTGTATTTCCTACTGCTACAGTATATGTCATAATATTTATGATACCACACATGAGCGTTCTTCTGTTTCCCATGGGACTCATTTGGCCACCAGACTAATGATATAATAGTGTTTGAATGGACTTTTTTTTTTTTTTTTTAATTATTTCAATCAGTGGGAGGTGCAGTAATTTAATCGAACGTTTCATAAATTGTCTTTATAAGGCTTATCAACGATGTTGCAGAATTTATTAAATTACAACTAGCATTTTTTTTAACTTATTTTTAGAGCTGTCAAACGATTAATTTTTGAAATCAGATTAATCACATCTTAGAATTTTGATTAATCACGATTAATCGCTTAATTTAAAAGGCTTTTCATCAACATTTTTTGCCTGACAAATTTAAAATGCACCTGTTATGTTTTAATTTTTTCGGCATTTAATGTTAAGGGGACGTCGTAAAAATTGTTTTGATCCACTGCACATCCTCATCCTTTTTTTTTTTTTTTTTTCTAATCAGTTAATTACTTGCATGATTTAAAGTGGGAAAAAAAATGACCCCAATAGTGTGACATGAACAAATATTCTGAATGTCAAACTCAAACATTTATTAAATTCTTCACTTTAATGCATGTTATGTTTATTTTTCAAACACAACCTGTGCTACCTTTAACGTAGCCATCCGCTATCCAGCTAAAGGATCATCTGCAGTCAAAATTAAAAGTGCGATTAATCTGCGTTAATACATGATTAATGCGATAATTTTTTATGATTAATTAATTAGTTAACACTTTAACTTTGACAGCACTACTTATTTTATATTTATGGTTATTTCTTCAACTTTTTTATTTTAATTTTTTTTAAGAGGCCTCAAATCGTTTATTGCCACTCTTAGCTGAAGCTGTCAAACTAAACGTAAAGGAGAATTACACATTGAGGTTTTTAAACTCATCACATAGCCTCTTCTATCTTAATGCTGAATGCTATTATCAGTGGGTACATGGCAGTGTCATTAGTAATGTTTATCTGCAAACAAAGTGCAGCAGCACAGGTAGACAGAATCTCACAAAATTCACAGCCGTATATTCTTTATCTTCTGTGAAGAACAAGTAATATTACTGCCGTACTGAGAAAACGGGGGAGGAGCTGTATGTCTATGCTGCCCCCAGGTGGATTTCGCGCGTCTTTTCCATTCTATGCTAATATTGTGCTAATATGTTGGCAACAGCATTTAGCTGCACCAGCTAAATTGTGAAAGTATTCTTCATGCAGTACTCCGTTAACTATAGTGAAGCGAAATCACATTTTCCTTTTCTTAAACCCAGTGACCACACTCACACACGCGCGCGCACCAGTTACGCAGTGTTACATATAAAACACCGCGCTTGTGTCTATTCAGAACCATGGACAGCTCCCCCGAGACGTTCCCTGCCTTCTTTGCAGTCGCGAACCGGCGCTGCGAAGATTCCGTCGTCGTTTCCCTACGTCGGCGACGAAGCGGGTATGACAGAAGTATGAGCGCGCGAAAAGGCGAAACCAGCTGTGGCCTGAATGTGTCACGTTCAAACGTCACTTTGTGCACCGGCTGCGGGATTGAACATAAGCGGGAAGAGCACCGGAACGCTTTACGGGGGCGCCATCAGCCTTAATGGAGTCTGAGAGGCAGCTCGAGAATCCATGCGCTTCTTCTGTTTTCTTCACAACATTTTAGTCTAAAAACATTTTTTTTTTTTTTTAGCTCTGAGAAGAGAATGTTTTGGGCCCAAAAAATATTTCTACTTGATATACCCACGACGCTTGCGACCATTTTCCATGCTGTCACATTAGAGTGATTTCAGTTCTGCTGTATATTCATTGTGGATGTTTACCCCTTTGGGTGTTTCATGACTTGTAGCACAATCCTTAATATGTTTTCTAAAGTTTTGTTGCGTCTTCAAACTTCCTCCATCCTTCATATTACCGCCACGAAAACTCCAAACATTTATTGACCTTACGGGTGATGTTTGTAACAGTCAAACGCTTTTAATAGACGGAAATTGGAATGTTTAAAGAAACCTCAAGTCAAAAAATTTCTTTACAATATGTTGTATGCAACCCCACTAGTCTAAACGGGGTATTCAGATTAATATTGCGTTTGTGGATTATGAATTAAGCAGTAAAATCCGCCTGTTTTTTTTTTAATACATCACAGTGGCCATTTTGTCTTGTGATGCCACTTGATGTCGACTGAAAATGACATCACAGTCGCCCATGGCTCAGGTAATGACCAATCACGGCTCAGCTTGTATATGTCACATGACCAAACTCGGCAAACAGCTGTGATGTTATTTTCAGTCGCCAGCAAGTGACAGCACAGGACAAAATGGCCGCCCCTGAGATTGGGGAGGGGGGGTAGTACGAACCCTAAATTCTTCTAAAATGGCTGCTTCAACTCAAGAGGGCTGACACAATTTCAGGCATGGATGATTGAGACTTTATTTATTTATTTATTTATTTATTTTTGCGTGCTGTCATATTACAGAATGGGTGAAATAGTTTTCGGGGCTAATACTTTCTAGGGGGCGCTACAGATCAAGCTTTGAGGGGTTTATTAAAATAAACACTTTTTTTCCACCTCTTGCAAATATTTGTGAAATTTTAGGCCCACAACTTCTTATTTGGAGAAGAAGAATAAACGGCAATTCTGAAAGGAAAAAAAAGAAAAGAAAAGCACAAATTTTTTGATATGCCAAAGCGCAATTTGTACCTCCTTCTCACTCCTATGCTGTCCTTTCTGGCCCAAAATAGTTTGTCTGTTGGGGTATGTTTGTGTCTGTGTGAGTGTACAGTATAAAACAAACACAACAAAAAATAAGCTGATCCTTAAGCAGTTGAACCTGCTTCCTGTCACAAAAAAAGTAGTCCCCTGCACATTGTTGATAGTCGCACAAATCTGCGTGGCATGCAGTCACTTTCTTACAAATGCCACTGAGCTTAATATAAAGTACACACAAAATGGAAAACATGCAAAGGTTTTTTTTTTTTTTTTTTTTTTTTGGGAGGTGGGGGGGTCGGTGGTGGTGAACAAATGCCATTGCTGCCTTGGAGGCATTTCAAGAGAGCAAAGTGTGAAATTAACAATGGAAAAGCAAAAACAAACACGGGCCAGAGTGACGGAATTTATCGCCGACACTGTCCAGCGACAGGAAAAATTTTGGCAGCGCTTGCGTCAGCTCGATGCAGTTGTAAAGAACCCAGGAATATTTCTAAAGAATAAAATGAATATACAATCCGGAGTGCTTTGAGGATGTAGTGCCTTTGATGCGTTCAGGGTTGATGCAAATGAGAATAGATCATTGCCGGCGCCATTTTTTTTTTTTTTTTTTTTTTTGTGCGCGTGTGCTCCCGTCTCGCGAAAGTGATGAGTTCAGACAGACGGCAAGACGAGCGAGCGCTGGTTCCAAAAAGAGCTTGGAAACAATATTGGCTTCAGTCAATGTAAGCAGCGTGAAGCTTATTAGAAGCTTATCTGAATACTCTGCACACGACGCCGAGTAGAAAAATAGGATGTGCCCAAATTACGTGCGACAAAGCCTGCTACAAATATAACCGCAGTCGAACCTGCAATTTACACTGGTGGGAAAGTAGAAGTTATACTTTTTTTTTTCCTGCAAGATCGTGATTAAAAACAAAAAACAAGACATACAATTGTTTGCAGTTACCTGGAATTAGTTTCAATTTAGTCTGCTATTTTTAATTTTAGTCTCAGTTTAAGTCCAATTTCAGTCTCGCTTGTTAGTTTTTATCACCGTTAGTTAACCTCATCCCCTTTTTATTTAGTCCATTTTTAGTCGACTATAAATCTAGAATTTTAGTTTTTATTTTAGTCCAAGAAAACATTTTATTCGTCTAGTTTTAGTCAACAAAACTGTCATCTAGTTTTAGTCAGGACAACCATTTTACCTCTGTATATTTTTTTGTCAGCAGATTTATTGAACTTTTTGAATCTAAAACTATTTCACATAAAATTTTCCTCATCTTTTTGATTATAAACAACTTCACACACAATTACAGTGGATACTATGGCTCCATCCGAATGAACTAGTAAGTTAGCAGTTGCATTATTATTGTTGGATTAGTTAGTTAAGTTATAATTCTAATTTACATTTTTTTTTATTTTTTATTTTTTAACCATTCACCGTGAATCCACCTCCTGTCTGTCCCATGTGCTTGTGCCGTGTGTCACATGACAGTGTCACAGACGTGACAGATTTTCAGAGACAAGATTTTACAAAATCATGTCATTTTCGTCTCGTTTTTGTTCATGAACTAAAATGTCCATAGATTTGAGTCCAGTTTTTATTAAATGGACATTTTTTCTCGTCTTCATTAGTTGACGAAAATGCATACTGATTTAGTCCTTTATTGTTTATTAATGAGGGTTTTAGTCTAGTTTAGTTGTAGTCCAATGAAAAATGTGTGTTGACGAAATGATTTTTGTCTAGTTTTTGTTGGGGCGGATGGATGGCGGTGGATGATAAATTTCCAAAGAGGAGAAATTGTGTAAAGCATCTGGAATACAATGCAGTATACATGGTCTTCATAATAACACAGCAGCTGTTGTCATACTAAATGTGAGCTACCTCGTGATCACAAACATACAATTACTTGAAATAGAGCACAGAATTAGCCACATGCTGCTTCACTTCACTCACGGCAACTTTTTCTGTGATGAATGATGGCACTTCTCGAGGTGATGTGAAAATGTGAAAACGCAGATGCGTGTTTGTGTGCGCGCTTGTGACTTTCAACAAAAAGGCAAAGGTGGAGCCAGATGTGCTTCGCTGCAGGAAAGGCAGGTTGGGAGATGACCTGATGAGCCATGTGGACTCGACTCGCTCATCTGTTGCCACCCACGACGGCTCCCTCGGGGGTCACTTTCACTCGTAAATTGCTCCATTTTACAACTGGGATGGAAAAGTCAACCAAGTGTCATCCAGATTGGTGCGACGGACTTGGAAATAGATTATCAGTCAGAAGTGTGAAGTCCTAAATTGAACTTGTCAAGAGTTTTATCACATTTACTTGTGAGATTGTGTCTAGTTCTTAATGAGATGAGGGGGGACGAGGTTGGCTACTTGAGATTAGCATTGTGGCGATACTGGACATCCCAATGGGATATGAAGCATGTCCCAATGCTAAAGAGAGCTGATAAGAGTCCAAATGTATATGAGGGATTATTTCATGTCCACCACACATAAGCAACTGAAAAGTTACTTTCATAAGAACTGTTCTTGTTGAATCCCCATGTGTCCACTAATTCAATATTAAATTATTTTGCCACTTTGGGTTAAGGTGGTTCTTGCTTATCTTCAGCAAGGTAGGCGGTTTAGCAGTCATGTTACTTTTGTCTTCCACTAACTTGCTGAACAAATCCACTGTCTTGTGCTTGTGCTTGTACTCCATCAGTGTCCTGTTTAGCGCATATTAGCAAATGGTACCGGAGTGGTAGCTTAGAATGAGTTTGTGTCTCTAGTATTCTTGAAGTCTTTGTGCGTGATGTGGCTGCTGGAAATGCAGATGAAAAGTTTCAGTAGCAGGAAAGTGCGACAACAATGCAGGTCGTCATCGTACGTCACTGCTTATGGTGGCGGCTTGCGCTAATACATATAGGGTGACCAGATTTTCTAACTTAAAAACCAGGATGTTTAAATATGCAATGAATTTCATCAAATTGAATCAATCGTGGGTGGCACGGTGGATGACTGGTTAGCACGTCCGCCTCCCACTTCTGAGGACTCGGGTTCGAGTCCGGGCTCGGACCTTCCTGGGTGGAGTTTGCATGTTCTCCCCGTGCCCACGTGGGTCTTCTCCGGGTACTCCGGTCTCCTCCCACATTCCAAAGACATGTATAGCAGGTTATTGGGTGCTCCGAATTGTCCCGAGGTGTGCTTGTGAGTGTGGATGGTTGTTCGGCTCTGTGTGCTCTGCGATTGGCTGGCAACCAGTTCAGGGTGTCCCCCGCCTACTGCCCAAAGCCAGCTGAGATGGGTTCCAGCACCCCCCACGACCCTTGTGAGGAATGCCAAGAAAATGGATGGATGTCAATCGCTAGTCAATCGGGGACAGCGCTAATCAAGTCAATTCAATTCAATTTTATTTATTTTTTAATCCGGACAGTTTTTGGAAACTGGCTGTGCCGTTTACCTCGCACCAATCACATATCGTAACACTGGAAATCGGAAACCGCTACAAGGCTCAGCTTGCGTTGCCTCATCGGCAGGAAGTAGTTTGTTAGCTTCCCAGTGGTCTGCACGCCTTCCGTCATTTGACCTCTGAACAGGCCGAGCTGCTATCTTGCTACAGATGGCCCGCGAGTCAGTTTGATGCTCATTGCTCACCCAGGTACCACTGCTGTCACCTTGCACGCACAGACAGACACACACACACACGCACGCACACGAGTGGCGCTGGCAGCTGACATTGCTCGGAGAGTGCCAAAGGGCCTCGGGCGCGTCCCAGTGCTGCTGGCCAAGATCTCGCACAACTCACTCGAGAGAACTCTCGCTGTGTAAACTAATGCCCTCCTCGAGAGCTAACTAGCGTCATTCACTGACAAATATTTATTATTCATGACACAGGCACACCAGTGGTGCAAAATTTGGCCTGTGACCAACACGGGTTTGAGACTGGTGAATGGCGCGCTTGCTGCTTGTAGTTACATCCACTAACCGGTGGACCAGTTGGCTAACTAAGTTCAGTATTAAACCTTTTGGACTTTGTCATCCAGTGTAGTCAAAGCCAAAAATCAGTCAGTAGCCCCTTTCTGTTCTGTGCTGGAGTCGGATCCCAAAGTGCAGACACAAATTGGGTTTGAAGCTAACTATTTATTCACATCGAAAGGCGAGAAACAACGAAAGCTGCACAGATGAACAGAAAGCAATAATCCGGCAAATACACAATTCTCACACTGCTACTACAGACAGTGAATCGATCTGATTGGTTGTGGCTAAGTAAAGGACGAAAGAACAACATCACCAAACTGTCACATAGAAAAAAAAAAAAAACAGTTGAAACTGGATGCTGTTACAACAATTTCAAAACAGACATGTAATGGGGTCATGAACTCCGGCGCCCAGGCCCAGACATGACACTTTCACACTGCCTTCCTGGCAAATTGCAAATTCACACAAACGTGCGTTTACGTACACAATGGCTGATGATTAGATGTGCGGTGACATCAGAGTCAGGTGTTAAATGGTCAGAAAAATCCCATAAGAACAGTTCCAACGATCAACAAGAAATTGGGTGGACAAAAGTCTTGAGGATCCACACACAAAATTGAACAGAAGGTCAGCCATTTTGGAAGAATTCCAGGGTTCATACTTTCATACCAACTTACTTTTGTATTTACTCTTACTAGGGAATTTTCCAAAATGAGACGCTTCTGTGAAGCTTCATTCCGGTCCTCGAGGTCCGGAGTACTGCAGGTTTTCGATGTTTCCGCCTACCAACATACCTGATACTAAAAGATCTTAGACGATACTAAATTGGGTGGTCATGTCTATTACATGATGCCTGAAAAGATCTCAGAAATCATGCCTGAAATCGAACAGGAAATCTGCCATATTGTTTTGAGGCAGCCATGGCTCATGTTTTGACAAAACTAAGTTTAACCGGAGCATCGCGTCAAAGTCTCACTCAGTGGGACTACCTGGAAAAACCCCTTGAGACCAGTTTCACCGATCAACAAGAAATTGGATGGAAATGTCTGTTATGACACGCAAAAACTCTCAACAAAATTGAATAGGAAGTCAACCATTTTGGTTTGACGTGGCCATTTTGGGTGAATTTCAGGGCTCCTACTTTCGTACAGACCTGCATAGAAATTCCTACTAGGAATTTTGCTCAAATGAACTCGAATCAAAAGCTGGTATCCTAGCTAGATGGTTGGCACTAAATCATAAAGCTTATAGGCCTACGGCGCCATCTATTGTGGGCAGAGAGTATCTTCAAAGTCTCTCATGCAGTACCGTAATCTGGGGTAATAAGAGACGATAATAAATTGGGTGGACATTTCTCATGCCTGAAATTGAACAGAAAATCTACCATCTCTACCATTTTAGGTGAATTCCAGAGCTCATGTCTTGACGAACATAGCGTCAAAGTCTCTCACTTAGTAGTGCACCCTGGAAATATGGAGAGAGGAAAATATCGGCCCCGATCACCAATTTCACAATCGACACAAAATTAGTTGGCCGCGTCTACCATAACAGGATGCATGGAAAAAGCACCCATGCCTGAAATTAAACAGGATGTTGGACGTTTTTAATTTGAATCTTCAAGCAACCATTTCTGGTCAATTCCAGGGCTGATCAAGCCCAAATGATCCCCAATCGGAAGCAGGTATCCAAGACAGATGGGCGATGCTAATTTGCCAAGTTATTAATTTTTTTTTTTGCCTTTGCCAAACGTTGGTAGACCATGGCGTCCCAAGTTTGATGATCTTTTCAAGGACTTTCCAATAAAAACGGGGTGGGATCATTGCTTGCAGCGTTTTTCATTTCGCTCGAGTCGCACTTGCCCTTCACGTGCTCCCGTCAGCCAAGTCATCAATAACATGACGAGACAACACGAGAGCCGCCGACATGTTTTGCCAGCTGTCGTTTCAAGGCTTGTAAACACGCCCCACCTGTACGAGCACACGCGTGTAGCTTATTAACAGCGCCCTTGTTGACATTGTGCCACGTAAAGGGCACTTTGTGTGTTTGCACAGGGAGTGCGCGTGTGTGTGCCTTTCAGATCTTTTGACTTGCCGCGTGTGTGTTAAGAGTGTTAATGCGTTCCGAGTGCTGCGCGTTCTCTTTGAAGACTTTGAAGTAGTCAGACAGATGAAAGCGTTTTCTCTCACTGATGCCCCCCCCCCACACCCACCGCACCCTCGTCCTATAACCCCCCCCTCTCCACCTCGCTTTCCCGCCGTAATCCGACGGCGTGCCAGACAGGCTCCGCCTTCCGCCCTCGCCGTCACGTTGACGTGCGCCACGCCACTCATTTTCTTTTTGAAGGGAAATGGATTTAAGAGAAGAGCCTCGGAGCACTTTTGTCAGGTGAATGTCGCTCAGGGGAGTGCACGGATGGCTACATCCTTGCTAAGAGCGGGTAGAAAGAAAAGACACCACACTTTTTAAAGCTCCCCACCATCCACTTACTGCCTTAAATATTTGCAAAATACGGTACCAGTAAAAATGATGAGTAATTACCATATAAAAGGAAATACAACCATGAATAAAAGCAGAGGTCGGCATTCCGTCAATATTAACTCATTCACTGCCTTTGACAAGTATACTTGTCAATTGTATTTTTTAGAGCGGTGCTAAATGGGGGCGAATCTGAGCATGCTCCACTGTAAATATCAAACTTGGAAACAACTTTACTGATGCCCAACCACCGGTAGATGACATCATTGCCCCATTTTATAGGAAATAAACACAGTTTCAGAGTCCATGGGAGAAATGGCTGTATTTTGGCAAACCTACATTTTTCTGCTGTCAATTATAAAAGAACGGGACGGGACAAAAAGTAGGGAGTCTATTCTGTTATTTGGTAGATTCGGTTTATATATAATTATTGAATGTAATATCACGTGAGTATTGGAAATGTAAAAATTTTCTATAATGACTGGCAGTGAATGAGTTAACTGAAGGTCCATCAATCCGTCAATGACTGATGGCCATTTCGTTGACGATTAGCGGGAAACTTTGAGAAATTGACTAACTTAGTTAGCATTGACGGAAAGGAGTTTTCGTCCGTCAATATAATCGTCAAACCCGTCAATAATTTACTCAATCCGTCAATGACGGACATCCCATTTTTCTGACGGATTGACGGAACATTGACGGAAGGATTGACGGATGCTCATTTTGATGAGCGATCCACGAATGACGGATTGACGGTTTGGCTTGAAATATTAACGGATTGATGATGACGGAAGGATGTCAAGTTGGCTATCGGCGGTAAATGCATGACTACTGCTACGTGTATGGCGGTTGTGGCTCAGGAGGTAGAGCGGGTCGTCCAGTAACCGAAGGGTTAGCTGTTTGAATCCCGCTCTCTTCGAGTCAAGTGTTGTGTCCTTGGGCAAGAGTGTGAATGTGAGTATGTGAATAATGTGTAAGTGTGCTACAGAAAAGTGTCATATAAATTTGATATATTACTATATTATTATATTACTCTTACTTCTTCCTCTTCAATTTCTTCTTCTGCTTTCTTTCGGCAGTTGGCAAATATATTTGATGCCTTCCCGCCATCTTTGGACCACCTGTAGTAATGCATCAAAAGTATTCGGAGACCACCAACACAATTAGTGAACGGGGATTATAGCTGCCAGTCCAAGCTATAATTTGAATATAAACAAGTCGTGCGGGGTATAAAACGCAGGACCAGACAAATAACGAAAATGCAATAGCTCCAATGTTGACCTGAGATCAATCTGGTTTTGGTTATAAAACCAAAACCGTCCTTTTAAAAAAAAAAAAAAAAAAAATTGCAATGTAATTCCTGAAGGACTGATCAAATAGAGTTTAAAAGAGAACGAATCTTATATTATACTACCAGTTAGGCTCTTTGATATAAGACATTCTGTTAGGATTCCAAGTATCTACCCCGTTGTTCACTTCTGTGACAAAATTGATTATAAAAACTTGGAGCAACCATACAAACATGTATTCACAGAGCCGAGCTTGTGCTCTCCTTACTAACATGCTAACGTCCTAATCCGTTCAAATTAGTGCTGATAACGCTGAGCCAAGTGAAGATCAACATGCTCTTCCCAAGTGCGTCATGTAAATATGCGCTTTTCATCGTTAGTTGACAGCCTAATTTGCTGCTACCTAGCGCTTAGGTCAGTCTACTCCCAGCAAGTCCTGTGCAAAGACGGAGACAGCGGACAACATTAGAAAGTGGAATGAAAAGTTGTGTGTGCGTGGGGCGGGAAGGGGGCGGAAGATGGGCCATGGCGTCCCACATTCATCAGCGTGAATGTCAGAGAGAAGAGATTAGCGTGCCGACGAACTTGGCGGAGGTTAATTCGGGAGCGGGCCAAGCGTTTGTAACCCGGCAAAAAAAAGGGAGATTAATTACTGTGACGGCGTCCATGCATGAAGCTCGCTTGCTCCTCCTGTTTGCGCTCGTTTTCATGCTTGAAATTGTACGCGGTGGTACGGATCAACCCTTGCTTAGCTCGCGTTCGATTCAAAGCAACTTTTGTTCCTGTTAGAAAGGGCAGGACAACTAATGAAGAAAAAAAAAAGAAATATATGTTGTAAAGACACCATGAGGACAATGTACTAGAGGAGAACTGTAGGACAAAACGATTCAAAGCAGTAGTGACAAGCATATGGCAGCTAGCCAGGCGGCAGATAGCCCGAGAAGCTAAACCAACAATCTACTTCTTCACTCGGTGCCTCTTCTTGTCAAACAGATGGACGATACAAGTCACTGGCGATCCGAATCAAAGTCCTATTTGTTGACAAAAAGTCATGACAACAGCCATGTGAAGTCAAAGACAATGAAACAAAAAGAGGATGTTTCATACCCACCAAATTCAAACCGGTGGCATCGTGTAACAGAACCACCACTTCTGATATGTCATTCACAGGCCACATGCAGTTAGCATGAGTTAATAGAAACAGACATCATCACTCGTTTTTGTCGACAAATATCAACAGAGATGGACTCACATGGACATTTAGCCAATGTCCGAATCAAAACAGGCCTCGACACTGCGACCAATTCGCCAACTTTACGGCCTGTGCCGGTGAAAAACTAATCCAGTCGATCTAATCCAGCACGGCGCGAGTACATGTTTTAATGAGAGCTGCAACGAAGCAGTTAATAATTGCAAATATTTAAACAATGTAGGATTTCTATCAATCTATAAAAGTTGGCATACATTAACTCATTTGCTCCCAATAACGTGTAAATATGTTTTTTTTAATGTTTTAATTGTCCCAAAAACGTATTTATACGTTTTTTTGTATTTTTTATGCTAGAGCATACAGAAGGCTTTGATGCAGTCTCTCAACTGCAAAGAACGGTTGCAGAAATGGTAGTTATTACACAAACGGCCAGTAGGTGGCAGCAGAGCAAAGGAGATCAACCAGGGCCAGCTAGAAAAAAAGCTAAAGTACTTGTAAATAGATTTGTGAAAACTGATGAAACTTAGCTCTCTTTTAATGCTAATTGCTGCAAAACGGAAACAGATAGAAACATGCTTTTTTTTCCTGATGAAAGAAGAGACTTTAATGTTTCTTTTGATAGGTTCCATGCTTTTATAGCAATTGAACACAATATTCTGTGGTTCCCTGCAAAATCAGTCAAAATTCAGTAAAACAGCCAGGAGCGAACGGGATTGCTTCTGTGAAAATGGCTTGGAGTGAATGAGTTAAGCATTTGACAGATGAAGTCATGATTTTGAATATAAATGTATATATTTAAAAAAAATCATTTCGGAAAGAAGACAGTTTGCGTGAGACGTTCTGTTATATCAACAAATTATCACTGCTCTCTTACAGGCACACCAACAAAATAGTGAGAACTGACATTACGTTACATATTGCTGCAAATGTTCTTCTTGGCAGGCTGCATTCTGTTTGCATGTCACACTTTTATCTTCCTTGTGAACGAGCACATGATGGATGCATCCAAATTCAAGCATATTAAGATTTGCAAAAACCTTCCCGCAGGAACGCTGCAACACAAGACCGCTTTGATTCGAAGAAGCAAAATGCAAATGTGCTTGGTTATTATTGTACTGTAAGTCAAATAAGTACCAGTCGTAAAAGGCATAATAATAATTGGTTTTCAGTGTAATGTTATTTGTTTTGACTTTACACTGTACTGCCTTTATCATCACATCATGCATTCCAGTAAATAATAATCCCTTCATTAGTAAAAATGGATTCCCCAATTGGTAAACATCATTTGAAAAACACTAAAACAACCGCAAAATGGCGACTAAATTGGCAAAAGAAAAATGTATTTTTCTGTGACCACGATGCAATCACGGTAGCTCCATCCGTCCTTTTTCATTCACTTGAAACTTGAACTCCCTTTACTGATATTTGTTTCCTTGGAATCTGGCGACTCATTGTGCTATTTTCACACATAACAATGGTAATCAAAATGAGCCTCAAAGTGATTTAACGAGTCTGGTAGGATGTTGGCGTGGTGCGGTTCTAAGTCAAGCTCAGCAAGGACGGATTCCAGGCCTCAAAGACAACAAAACAAATATTCGCGGGTTATTCCTCACCGTCGGAGCCTTCCAGCCAGGTGAGCAAATATCAGCCGTCTAATTGAGGGAATGACTTTTCACTGTCTGGCTGATGACAGGCAGGCTACAGGCCGTTTTCAATTACCCGCAGAGTAAAGCTGTGTTTGAATGCCATTGAATTGAGCAATGGGCCGGCTTAGGGCTTTGCTGATGTGCGTTAACCTCTTTATTCTCGCGAAATGGAGTGCGTAGTTGAAGTGAACTTTTCAAAAAGTGTGATAACTTGCGGATGAGTAATGAAGAAGAAAGGAGGAGAGGCAATAATAGAAATGGGGAGGTTGTGGCAAGGGGAGGAATACTTTGGAAATGGATTTAATGGAATTATGTCAACGCTTTTGGCATGTCTATCATTAAATTAGTCACCTCACCTCAACTTTTTTTCATGTAGTTTCATGAAATCTCAAAACGATTTCCCTCAGGTCTTGTTTCACAGCAGTATGACACGTTTGAGTGAGGTGACATGAGCTCATCTCAAACATGATTTTTTTTTTTTTGTGCGCTACAGGAATGTTTTGAAACTTGATATTCAAATGAGTACCATCCAATTAGTTTTGTTTTTTTGCGATAAAATATGTATTTGAAGAGGAATGAAAACTTGTCTTCAGTGTCTACAAAAACTGGCACCACAGTTCCTTTAGTGGTAAACAATTCTACACTTAAAAAAAAAAACAACTTTTTCTCGCAGGAACAAAAACAGAGTTGTTCAAATATTGAAGACCACTACATTGCTAACCAAAACAGCAGCATGAAAAATCTTTTTTTTTTTTTTTTAAAGACTCTAATTTGCCTTTTATGTATTAACAGGGTAAGAATAAGGCAACCATCTACATTTGCAACGTTCCACTGAGCTTCATCCCACTTCTACCTCAGCTCCTAAAAAGCAATCTACCCTATTAGCGCTGCTACCGAAAACGCACCTGAGTGGGATTGTCAACGTGCACAATGGGCTTTAAATCCAAGCGTTCCCCGCGGACACAGCGGCGGCTTTAAAAATAAATAAATAAAAAAAATAAAAAAAATACGCCAGCTCCAGGCTCGGATTTGTCTATGTCGCTCTTAAATAATACACCTAAAGAGCATTAAGGGAAAAGCAATGTGCACAGTCACCCTTCAGGAGGGAGAAATATAGCTCAATATTCTAAACTAAGAACTCATTTGCATACATCAGCATTTTTTATTTTTTGTTGCATGCGCTGTGGGGAGTGTTTACTTCATTATCTCGCAAAGACGGCCAGTGTTGCTGTTCCTTGATAGCGAACAATGGAGGATGAAGGGGAAAAAAAACAAAAAAAAAAACAGAATGTAGAGCGTGGAGGTTAGGAAGAAGAACACGGAAGCGTGGAGGTCCGGTCCTGTGGGGAAGCCGTCCAGTCACACGGACGTGGACCGAGAACGGTTTCTGTGCAGAATTAATTGAGTTTCCTCTTCTCTTAATTACTTTGATGACAAACAAAAAAGGAAAAGGGGAGAGAGTTCATTTTTTCCCACTTTGTCACAAGGGATGGATGGATCGCTGGGAGGCAATGGTGATGAATCTTGGAAAAGCGGCTGATTCGCATGCAAGGGAACAAGCAGGGGAATAAAAGGCCGCTCTATCGGAGACTGTAATCACTGTACTGCAGCGCGCTAGGTGAACCCAACTCTGATCTGTCATGATAAGATAGCGGCAATGTGAACCTCATTCACAGGAGATGCTCGTGTGGGCCTGCGATTTCTTATCCGGAAGTTCAATTAGTCAAAAGGAAACGGGCGTGTCAAATATTTGCTGAGGTGTTATCGACTCCTCTCACAAAGGATGCTGGATTTGCCTCTGGTTCCGCTCGGTCACATCATAGTATTAATAAAAAAAATCTTTACAGTAGTTTGTTGTCTGTTGTCATGTGACCAAACCCGGTTAGCGGACTACCTGTGCGTGCTGCCATAACTAGCCTAAGTTGTAACTAATTCCGACGTTTGTTTTTTTAGCCGTACAAGCCAGATTGATAATTGTGATTCACTCAAGGGAGTTCCTCACATTATCAATCTGGAATGTCACTCGGCAGATCCGTCTGGGAAAGGAGGGACAATCTGTACAATACTCCGAGCTGATTGGACGATGCGGCATGTTGTGCACATTGTTTTCGACCAATCACGGTAACGGATGAAAATGTCGTCTTCGGTCTCGCCTTGTTCAACATTCAACAAGGAAACGGTGAATTCTGCGAGAACAGAACATTCGTCTGTTAGGTTTGTTTCTCAATTTCTCCTCTTTGGAAATTTACTAGACCTGAAGCAGCGCTGTAGCTCTTCGCCATTCGTCTGCCTCTGTTCCATCCATCCATCTACTTAACCGCTTGCTCCTCACAAGGGTCGCAAGGGTGCTGGAGCCTATCCCAGCTGACTTCGGGCAGTAGGTTGGGTACACCCTGAACTGGTTGCCAGCCAATCGTAGGGCACACAGAGACGAACAACCATTCACACTCACAAGCACACCTCGGGACAATTTGGACCACCCCAATTAACCTGCCAGGCATGTCTTTGGAATGTGGGAGGAGACCGGAGTACCCGGAGAAGACCCACGCAGGCACGGGGAGAACATGCAAACTCCACCCAGGAAGGCCGGAGCCTGGACTCGAACCCGAATCCTCAGCGCTTGGAGGCGGACGTGCTAACCACTCAACCACTGTGCCGCCCATAGAAATACATGTATATTGCTCCCTAATGGGGTATCGCTCATTGCTGCTAAAGTTTGTCAGTGAAACTTGAACCTTGAGAATCGAAAAAGGCTCAGCGTTTTGGAAGAAAGGCAGCATCAGCAGCTTTTAGAAATCCTAGGATGGCAACATTTCATCCAAAACAACATCAAAACCGAGGTATAGATTGTTACATTGATTAGCGCTAGCCAAAAGTACAGCAACTGAGGGCGAAGTTACAGTGTTTGCGTTGATCTATTCGGACTAAGAAACGCTGATTGGCTGGAATTTGTGTTGTTGCTACATCGCCGCCATCCTCATTTACCGTTAGTCGTGATTACTTTGCTTTCCCCTCGACAGTCTGACAACCCGCCACTCACAACCTTAGCCCCGTTTGCACTTCCAAACCAATTAGTCCGCCCTCAGTCGCGAGAGGCCGCGCTCCGTTCCCACCCCCCACACAGTCGGCTGAATCTGCTATCAGAAGTTGATTTCATTTCTGCGCTGACACTGTCGCATACATGCACACACAAACGGCAGAAAGGGAAAAGGCTATGGAGCCATAATGTATCAGCCCCGACGGGGTGGCCTTTTTACACAAGCTTGTAGTGAGACTGCACTGGCTACATTTCTTTGCGCGTGCACTGGTGATATTTTTCCACTCGGAATGGCTCGGATGTATCAATAAATCAGCAGAAACTGCAGGGAAGGAGAGGCAAAAAAAAAAAAAGACAGTGCGCCCTTGTGTCGTTTCCGAGCTGTCACGCAGCAAAAGTCAGAGTGGAGATGTGAGGCATTTTGAAGTTCATTAGTGCACGAGCATGTCTGGATCGTGGAGAGAAACAGCGGCGCATTGGGGCTTTTGTGTTTCGTGCTCCTCCTCGCATCGCTTCTAATTCGCCATCAATCACACGTTGTGCTGTCAGAGTGCGCAGGGCAGGCCAAGCAAATAGCGCAAATGTGTGATATTTATAGAATGCTTTATGACATGGCACACGCACACACACGGGAAAGACACATTTGTGTGTCTTGAGATGTCATTCCACATTAAATTATACAATTTCACCTCATGGGTCTGAAAATGATTAATACTTTACTACGAATTAGGGTATTTAGGTATTTATAGATAGTATTCACATGAACGTCATGTGAGTGCCGTTCACGGGTGCAGTGAATTTCGAATGTCGAATGTGAACGAACAAAGGAGCGTCCGGAGAAGAAACACATGGATTGCAAGGATGAATCCAAAAGATTTACAACCGGCAAAGACTACCAAAGTGTGTTCTGACCGTTTTAAGGTAACTATTATTGTAAGTTTGTTCAAATGTGTTTTCCCGTAATGTAATCATGATATATTTAACTTCCTCTGGCTAAAAAAGTTGATCGGTTTTGGTCAAAATTTTGAGATTTCTCCAAATCGTCTCCTTAAGGTCTCTATTTTTCCTTACCCAGCAGCCCAAAAGTTGAAATTGTAGTCAAAGTGTACAAAACTAAGTGATGAGTTAGCAATGTTGTTGTCGTAAACATGCTAGTGCTTTTAGCTAGCGCAGCCGGTGAACTAGCTATCTTGGTCTCAAAATAACCCAATAGTCTTTGCCTGTAATTCAGAAACGATTTATATAATCCACATACTGACCCAAAAAAAGCCGGAATTACATAAGACGCAAGAACGTCTGTGTTTTGAGATCGAGCCGTACATCGCAGAGCATACGTGAAAGTCGCCATGGCTAATGTTTGTAATCCTATCAATTCCATTCGTCAAACAATATTTCAATGTGTACTGCTTCAAGGACTGTTGATTGACATACGTCTTCTTTCCACAAGTAACATTAGAGGAATATGATAACAATATCAATAACAAAATAACAGTGTAAACACAATGGAAGGCGCTGAAAAACTAGACACACCAAATGGCGCTGACTCACGAGATCATGTCATCCCGTGAATATATACCAAGGTGGCTACCAATATCATTAGTACTTTTGATATGGAAAAAAAATCCCTAAAAAAACAATGACATAATTTCAAAGAAAGATCTGTATACACCAGTAACACTTTTCCTCAAAATTGCATAAAATGAATGTCAATTTTCTATTTTTATAGCTTCTAATTTCTAGCTCCTGAGTGTAAAATGGCCACAAGAGGGTGACTGAGAACAATCTGAACAGCTCAGTTTTGAACGAAAACATATTGTCATTGTGTAGATAATAGATGACACATGGAGGACGACAATACAGAAATTTAGAGATAACTTTGAAAAATATACTCTAAACTGCACATAGTTGGACGTCAGACAATGACATATCGATATCAAATGTTGGCCTATTAATATGAAGTCCATATCCTTCTGAACCAACTTCCAGTCTCCTATCCTTACTGACTGAGCCATTGCTGCTTAAATGTTACAATTTATCCATCAATATCAACCAAAAGTCGTTTAATTTTTATTTAGCCCTGTGCCTGTCAGTTTGATCCAGCTTTTATAATGCTCAATGGACTATAAAAAGAACTGTCCTCAGTCCGCATACTTTATAACGGGTCAGCGAGGGCCCGTGAGGCAATATTTGCTACAGCATTTTCCTTATGAGCTTATAAGTCTGAATTACCGTTCCACATTTTGGCAATTTGATGACTTTTTCAGTCAATTGCGGCTTTGCGCAGATAAAACTTTAATTTGCAAGTCCGTTACCACAGCAACCTGTCAGTCAGTTCAATGCATCCGGAATGCTGAAGTCAAGGCAATAAAGGGTCACCTATAGAAAATTAATGACATTTTATCTTGAGAATTTGCCGTGGGCCGGTAACAAACCGCAAGCTGTTAGACATCCTTTGAAACGGGCACAATTTTTACTCCGCAGACCTGTTCTGCCCCACATCCATATCCACCTCCCTGTAGGTTTGTATGAGGTTGTGCAGCTCATTATCCACTGTGTAAATCGTTCACTTTGTTTTGGACCACTAAAAGGGAAATAAAAACAAAGAGAGTCTTGGAGATTCACGACAGAACAAATTATTTTACATCAAATTACAATGGCGTAATCGAGGGTCTCAATCATTTGACAGTTTATCTTGGCTACATTTGCCGTTTCAATGATGCCATCTTGGCAGGTCTATGCAAACACTTCCTCTTAGTAACCAGTTTGGTTTTCTGCGGTGTTTCCACTTTGCCCTCTGTGGTTTTTATAGCCAGACATGGAGTTGGCCACCGATTTGAATCCCATCTGGCCCTGTTTGGAGCCACACGTCAAGCTCGATAATAAACCTCAGACATGTTGGTTAGCTGTGAAGACCACACATGAATGAAAGACCCATGAGATTCAGCAACGTCTAAAAATAGAAAAAAGCGGACATGGTATTATTTCTAGTATCTGATCAATCAAGTGCTACAAATCGTAAGTAATAGAAAGTTGAACTTAACATGGTATACAAATGAATTTGGTTGCCCTCGAATGGGTAAATTGGCTACCAAAACAAAACCATCAGACTCCCCTTTCAAACATCATTTGTCTTGTATTGCCAACTGCTCGCTAATGATGCACTACAAAAGGGCCATCGTATCGGTAAACACTTGTTATAACTGGCACCAATGGACAAAATATCTCATTTGCAGACTGTCGTGTTGATAAACTGCAGTCCTTGACTACTTTACAGATGCAAAGCAGTTACTAATGGAATGGAAGAGACCTCACCTCATCTTCCTAACACACAGAAAGATACCATAGAGAGAGAGAGAGAGTGAGAGAGCACCCTTCAGCATGACCATTGTCAATATTTATAGACCTTGGCCTTAGATGAGTTTGTTTAAATCACGCTGTGACCTTCAGAGGTGGCGCAGGGAATTAGTGAATATACAGTCGATGCCCAGGTAACACTTCTGAGATGGCTTCCATGTAATGAATGTGCTCCGATACAGTATCTCCGCCATATCAAAGGCGAGCTCCTCGACGTGTTTGTGTGTGTGTGTGCGTCCACGTGAGCGACTCTTCAAGGACCATTTGCTTTTCACTTCCATCCTCCTCCCCTCCCTGCCTGCGAGCTCGTTATGCGGTCTTAGTTTTATTGCCATAAAATACAACCAAATACCGCCGTCACGCGGTGAGTGGATCTAAAGAAGACTTAGTGCAGTAATTAGTGCTGAATTGAATCGCTATTTCTTGCATGCCTGACCATCAGGTTGCCATTCGGTATCTATTAGGGAAGCACTATGTTAACTAGTGGATTTTATAATGTCACTAGTATAGTACAAGTGCGCCATAGTCGGGCTCAGTGGACTGAATTGTATGACGAGTGAGGACAGAGCATACCAATAAAGCGAGATATCGAATGCTCCATCCGACATGAATGCCATTTTCTGACTGCCACATGACACGACAACACAGAAGTGACGGTGTTTACGGCAGCAAGGCATTTAGTGCGTATTTAGTGAGTGAATAATGCATCGCGTTTGTCTTTCCTGTTTAACTCCCATGGGACGTGTACGGAAGCGGGTGCATTTTAAACAGCTATTACCCACGTAAAGGAGGAAGTTTGACTTTGTAGCAGTTGTGACGGAGTGCTTTTTACTACGCCACAGTTTTGAACGGAAGAGTACATGCAAGTGAGGTTATTTTTACGTGTTGACAAAATTCAAAAGATGACCTAATGTGTCTTGGGACTCTTATCGTCCAATGGAAAAGCTACATCAATGATTCAGGTAGTTAAAATAATAATAATAATAATAATAATAATAATCCATCCATTTTGTTAATCACTTATGATTAGTGTGACGGCTGAGCTGGAGCTTAGCCCAGCTGAGCTTAAGGCAAGAATACGCAACCCTGTGTGACAGTTTTACTGTGCTGATTCTTATTTTTATTTGTTGAACTATAGTTGATCAATATTTCACTGCACTAGACACTTGAAAGTGCTTTAAGGGTTGAAGGATGTTTCTACAGCACTGATGGCACCCTTACATGATGTAAAGACTCTCTGTACTTCTTTTGTGTCATGTCTGTCATAGATGCTTATTACCGCAATATTAGCCCACTAGCTAACACTATCCGTGACAAATTCCTTGTGTTTTTACGTACGCGGCCAATGAAGATGATTCTGATTCTGAATACACCAGATAAACAACCGTTTACACTCATTTTCACATCTACGGACATTGTTTTTTCCCATGAACTTAGCATGCATGTTAGTAACAACACAATGTGCCTTTACGACTGCCCCTATTTTTTATTTTTTTTATTTTTTTTTTATACCCAGCAAATTGGGTTGATAGGTTACTTGATAGGTTACCAGATTATCAGCAGAATTTCGGCGAAGTGCTTTAGCAAAGCATTGTAAAAAAAAAATAATAATACACGGAATCAGAAGAACCATCTGGTGACCAGCTTCAGATCTTCCACCTGCCCAAATCTGCTTGGCCAAAATTAACCCAGCCTGCTCAAAATCCACTACTCAGCAATTGGGTTAGGAAAACAACCCAGTATTTTTATTTTATTTTTTCCAAGAGTATAAAGGGTTTATCTCATAATGACAACGTGGAAAGCAAGCTCAAGAACTGGTGCAAAATATTCAGATCTGTGTGATTATTAAACTAGAATAGAATAACACTAGTACAATTAATTCATGTAAGAAGTTAAAGTAGAAATACTTTTCGCTACTTCACTGTGCTGCACTCTTAAAAACCACACGCCACTAGGGGCAGCAGAGCTTAAATCAGGTAAATCAAATTCTAGACCTGACACAGCCCCTCTTGCAGATGTATGACATGTTGTCAGTTTCACCTGTCAAAACAAGTGTTTTCTCCCCAAAGTGCAGTATCTAAGTCGAAAAGGATGGAGGGGAGCGGTGGATTGAATGCTAATGGCTAACTGGAATCAGATTTAACAAAAACCCAACAACCTTCCTGGCGCTCTCCAGTTTCTCTTGAGTGAGGCTGATCACAGGGTGTCTCCACTGCGGACACATGAGGCCCGCAGGCGTGCCCCTGGGGGAGAGGAGAGGGAGATCTTATTCCAGCGGCCCTTCTCGTGCTCCAAATTGTGCAGCTCCTGCGGGGGTGCGATTGGCTGCAATTAGGCAGCTTGTATTTACCCAACACGCCGTTGGCAGCCAGAGCGGACAGATAATATCTTGACGAGCCGTGTCTGAGAGCCTCACGAACAAAAGCGACACAAGGCTCCTTGTGTCATCAAGTGCAGATGCCGAATCACGGCAACGGCGCAGGTTGTAAGCAGATGTGGTACGTACACTTTGTGTGTAAAATGCAGATGCTTGTGAAAAAAATGACTGGGAAAAAAAAACTACTTTATTAAACCGATTAACTCATTTGCTCCCAATAACGTGTAAATAAGTTTTTTTTATGTTTTAAGTGTCCCAAAGACGTATTTATACGTTTTTTCTTTTTTTTCTTTTTTTTTTTTTTAATGCTAGAGCATACATAAGGCTTTGATGCAGCTTCTCAAATGCAAAGAACAGTTGCAGAAATGGTAGTTGTTACACAAACGGCCAGCAGGTGGCAGCAGAGCAAAGGAGATCAACCAGGGCCATGTAGGAAAAAAAAAAGCTCCATTACTTACAATTTTAAATAGATTTGTAAAACCTGATGAAACTTAGCTCTCTTCTAATGCTAATTGCTGCAAAACGGAAACAGATAGAAACATACTTCTTTTTTTTTTCCTGATGAAAGAAGAGACTTTAATCTTTCTTTTGATAGATTCCATGCTTTTATAGCAATAGAACACAATAGTAAAAAAAAATCAGTCAAAATCCAGTAAAACAGCCGGGAGCGAACGGGATTGCTTCTGGGAAAATGGCTGGGAGTGAATGAGTTAAGTATCCAAATTCAAACGTACCGTGAGGACGCCATTATCCTGGTCACGTGATCGTGGTGACGTATCCCGTGCGTAACCGGAAGCCGTCTTCGCTCATTTCACTGGGAATTTGCTGACATAATGGGCAAGAAAAAGATTTCTTCGATTCCTAATATTGCGCCAATTCTGTTCAGAGTAAAATCCTCAGCATGTCAGGTTTCGTGTCATGTGGGGGGGTGGTCGCTCCAATGTGGGCTAAAGCGTGCTTAGCATACGACATGTAGCTTAGCCTAGAAGAGTACAAGTCACCCAGACGTTTACTCGCCGGGCGGCTGGAACTGCCAGTTTCATCCGGCTTTCGGTTAGAAACAAATCTTTGGCGAGTCCTCCGTGGCTGTACTGCTTTTGAAGAAGTACTTCTTGGCTGTAAGGCGTAATTCCACCTTTGATGTCCGCCGTGGGATGCGATCGTTCCTCGTGAGTCTATTTGTTGTCACTGGCAGCCATGTCATTCAATGTGTATTTTACGCGCGTGATACGTCACGATGATCACGTGACTTTCCAAAATGCCCAATACAGTACTTAACGCAAAAATATTCATAAAAAACTGCTATAAAATCATAATTCTTTTCAGGGAAGAGTTGAAATTAACCATTTCACAAAACAGCTGGTTAGTTTTTCATAAGTCTTGTGTTCCTTTAAGCTAGCAAGACTCAGCTAGCCCCTGCGCTACCCCCAAGCCATACAAACACATTTTGTACAATATATTATAATTTACAGCAATACTTTAACTATATTTATAATTTCATATGTACCTGTGGAGGTTGCAATTTTCTGTCACTGTGTCGACAGATCAAATTAAAAAAAAAATTGATTCATCACAATGGAATACTAATAAGTGTTATATACCTGAAACATGTCATAAAGTCTACTTGGTTACTTCCCACCACTGTTGAAAAGCACTGCGAGGAGAATGCCTAATAACGTTATTGTGCCATCCCATTTCTGAAGCCCTTTTAATTTCAAACACACACACACAAAAAAAAAAAAAATCCATGTTCTCATTTTGCGTACCCCCTCTCTTCGGACAATCCCTATCGCTCCCTCATTAGCACACATTGATCCTAATAAAGGACTCCACACCGAGACGCTCCGGGCGTCACGGTCCCACGACATCCACCTCCTCGTTTTTAATTAAAGCACAATACATCATCCCTATGGGCTTTCAGTACAGATCCATGGCTTCGTTTTTTTTTTTTTTTTTTTTTTTTTAATCTACTCTTCATTAACGACAATTGAGTAAGATAACCAAATGTGATTTCACGGGTGTGATGGCTCAATCGCTTTGCATTTGATATTGAAAACCAAAATGGTGGGGTTGTTCTGGTGCCACATTGGTTCTTAACCCAGGTTCGACTGAACCCCAGGGATTTGGTGATTCATTTTCAGGGGCTCGACGGAGGTCAAGACACACGTCCGACTCAAATGTTTTGTTCTGATACGTCCCGCTTGGCCATCATTGGCTGAAGAAATTTGCTCGGCCTATCTGTGGGAAATACAAGAACACAACGCTTTTTGAATCAGTACCTTCAACAAGATTTATGCTGCATTCAAGAGTGGTCGAAAGTCGGACTTTTCCGAGTTCAAATCAGGAAGTGTGTACGGGAACGCCCCTTTGAACTTGGAAATTCCACTTGCGAAGTCGGGGTGGGGGGGGGGGGGGGGGGTGGTTTGTTAACACAACATACGTGAGAGTATGTCGCTATCTCCCTGCATGAAATTGTTTGGTGAACGACTCAATTGTATGGAATGCTTATGAAATAAGATAAAAACAATAAATGAAGCAAAATTACTAGAAGGTAAGTTTGCTGGAGGTCAAAATGAGTTTTAAAGACCAAAAAAAAAAAAAAAACTATCACTGTCCGCCATTTTGGTTGTTTACTTTCGCCTCAAACGCTTTCAGGTCGGATCTGTGAAAAACCAACTCGGATATATCTGACTTCCGATCATCCTCGAATGCAGCATATGAACCACTGCTTTAATACGTCCTTGACACCAATTACTACTTTCCTATTAGCCGATGAACCTAACAACTCAACTCAAACTAATCACTTACAATTCTGACCCCCAAAAAAAAGGCAAATCATACATGAAAAGTGTTGAAAATCCAATTCAAAGCACTTTCTGTCTTTCCGAGATTACTCAAACTGATTATTGAGCTTTATGTTACTTAAATGACATTCAAAGGCACATTATAAACGCGCTAGCGGACATTTATTATGTATTCGGCGCCTGCAATAATAAAATTGAAATGCATGCGAGTTAGAAGTGCTTGAAGAAGTACGACTCGGCAAGCTACAGAGACCTTGCGAGTCGTCATGTCTTCTTCAATCACGCTCTCCGTAGATGCAGCTCATGTTTTCCTCGCTGGCTTATTAGACTGTACATTCAGCCAGGGCTATATTCAAATCCCTACTAACTAACTTTTTTTTTTTTTTTTTTTTCCAGAATAGTTTTATCCAACTCCAACAGCACGCAGCTACTACATTAATATTCACCCACAGATCATAGACAAAAGAGCCTCGGACTGTTATTTGTTGCACTGACTGGTTTGTCGCGCATTAGCCATAGCGGCGTGGAGGAGGACAGTTGAATAAATGCGCGTCGCATGAATTTTTCATCTGCCAGCAGCTGTTTTTGTAACCTTTTCTCAGGACGGCCTCAAAGACGCTGGCGCATAAACGTCGGCAGCGCCGGCGGTGGGATGAGGCGCTTGTTTTTCTTCTTACCATTTGGGGAGGTTGGGAGTGGGAGGACTGCCTCGCTCAAGTATTTGCTTAGAGAGGCATGTGAAAATCAGGGCTTGGCCAACTTTTTGGGTTGAGAGACCTCTCATAGTGAAAAGGACCGCATCATAATAAATGTCAATTCAGAACAACAATTTGCACACTTTGATTTTTGTTAACTCTTTGACAGAAACGTTGAATAACGATTAGTAACATCAAGATGTATGCTGCCGTAAATGTTAAATCCCAACTCTCTGTTGAATGCATTGAAACCAATGTGCGGTTTTTCCGCCCCACTATAATATTCTGAAATTATTCCATGTGATCTAATTGTGAACTTGAAATGATCATTCATGCTTGATAAATGCAATTTCCTTTTCACCTGTTTCAGCAAACATTATTAGACTCTCCAATTAGTCCAGATGTGTTTCGGTAACATCACCCCCATTTTGTCGTCTTTGTGATGGCTCCTTATTCATTTTAGGATCCAGTGCAAAATGTTAACAGTCACCTCAGGGGCCCTCCATGGTCAGACTCCTCAATACGTGGTGGTGCTTGTCATTTCATTGGCCAGTTAGGTCTACTGCGGTCTACTGCCTGCCTTTTATTTACTGTCCCTCACACAAGATGATAAACTAACGGTGATCGAGCTTTGCAGTTCTGTTTATGATTTTGTAGTTGAACCATGTGAAGCAGGTTTTGATTTCTTTTACTGGCTTACTTTAGCTGAGGTTGTACATTTCAGACTTCAACCAAAATATGCCTCTGAAGTTGGACAAAACAAAATACGAAAGATTAACCGTGCAAATGTGTCTGTTTCTTTGCCTTTTTGTGACAATTGGGTGCAAATCAAAATGTAAGAAGAGATGAGGAATAATACAGAATAACACGTGAAGTTACTGGATTTGCATTCTGTTGTATTGACATTCAAGGTCACAAATTTTATTATTGTCTTTATTATTGTAATCTCTTCATAACTATGTTGAGAAAAAAGAAAGTGGTCGGACAAATATGGGCAGTATGAATTCACATGTACAACGGAATGTATGGTGTTCCACAGGGTTCAATTCTGGGGCCTCGACTGTTTTCCTATATCTGCTGTATTTACTCATTATGTTGTTGCTCACCTTCTTGAATTTATACCTCAATTAACAGCATCTTACGTATTTTATTTTGTACTTAAATGACAGTTGGTACACCGGCTGAACAACAAATGATTTTTTTAAAACACTGTAGCAGTGTACATCCATAATTTCATTTGTCAAAAACAACAGCAATTGTGATCAAACGAGATTTGGACCAGCATCCCGAAGCGGGTTTGGTTCGACCTTGGAGACTCCACTGCATGTTTGAGAAGGAAACAGGCATGTGTGTTGTGTTGAATGGCCGCCGTTGGCAGCTTTTCCCTCGTGGAGGGGTACAGGGGCTCCGAGACAGGAAGCGTCTCTCCTAAGAAAGCGCCCGAGCCTTCGTGTGTGCCAATTTGGGTCTCACTGGTGCAGGTGCATGATGGGAAATGAAAAATATCCGTCCGCTCATACCTCCTCGTCCCCTTGTGAAAAGTACTCTGACCTGAATACAGATCCAAATGAATAATATTCACTCTTACAGGGCTTTTTTTTGGGTACTAATTATTCTGCTTTTTGACCCCTCAGTGTGACATTTGCCGGTTGCGGAGGACTGCAGCATCATGATCTGGCTTGAGGTGAGTAGAATGATGAGTGATGGGCGAAGAACGCCGTGTATAGAAGAAAAACAAGCATTAAAAAAAAAAGAAAAAGTTAAGCGCCTCAGCCCCAGATTCACAATCATACTGGGATTCACAACATGTTTTAATAATTCAAGATGAAGAGCCAAAGTCTGCAGTGAGCGAGGGAAGCCAGAGAAATGACAGGGTGGGTTGGGGGGGATGCTGGGGGGTGGAAAAGAATCCAACAAGCGCCGTGTGTGCCAAATCTCTTGTATGTGGGGCCTGTAAGAGCCGCGTGCTACACGGCTAAGTTATTCGTCAGTTCACATTTGAGCGCGGCGAATCCATCTGCTTCTCGTTGTTTACGACCTTGACTCGCTCAAACGCTTTTGAGCGGGGAGTCTGCATCGCTTCCATGTCATCATCTTCCCATGATGCCTTCAAACCGTTTGGACACATCTTACATCATGTCCTGCCACTTCTGCGTACATTTTGGCGCGGCTACCGCGAGCGGCAAACCAAATTTCGGAGAACTCAGCTTCGTTTGTTAAGCTTTGGGGAAAGTGGCGTGCCGTTTTGAAGGCGATCATATTAAGGTGACATAATAAAATCATGCAAAACAAACTTACAGTTGAATGAGACAACTCAATAATAAATGCCACTGTTCATTTTTAGAATCTGGGATCCCAATATGGATTTTTTGAGGGCATTTTTAATATTTGGCAGAGTAGAATTCCAATAACTTATTAATTAAAACAAATATATATTAACAAAAAATTTATGAATTATAGGCAGTACATTTGACACTTTTACAACTTTGCAACACAGAGAAAAATCAGCAAAAATGTGCCAATTTTTTTCTGCTATTTTTTTTGTTTTTTTGTTTTTTATGTAGGCGGAATGTTTGAATGTCATTATCTTTGGCTTACTGGTATATTATATATTTTATTTTATTCATGTATTTATTTATTTTTTTGAAAAAGCTAATATTGTAATTGTCCAGCTGATTAATTAATTGGTCACACCACAGAATTAAAAATGCAGTATAATCAGGATCAATATTTACATCATGCAGTTCTTCTCAATTATGTTTTTGTATTACAACTAATTAATAGTACAAAAAGCATTTGGCCCATAACGTTGCAACCAGGCTAGCTTTAGTTTTAGTTTTAGTTTTAGCTTAGCTGGCCTTTTGTTATTAGCAGGGTGTTCCAATCAGGGTTTTTACCTGCCAATTGTAATACTGATCAAATAGATTACCTGAAAATTTTTTCAATTTTAGAGCTGCTCACTAACAAGTATTTTAATAATTGATTAACCTGTCAAATATTTTTTTCTATTACTTGATGAATCACAGAATTCTATCCATATTTCATCTTTATTTTTGAGTTGGCTGCAGGTTGGAAAATTGTAATTGTTTTTTTTTTGTGATCGGCAATGATAGATATATCTATAAAATATAGCATTGTTGTCGGACATCTGCACTGCGATTGGTCTGTCTCTGTCTGGGGGTGTGGCTCTTCCTGTAGTTCTGTAGTTAACGCGTTGTTGAATCGGCTGTCGTCTATTAACTTGGTTGCTCCACTTCATCCTAATTCTGGCCTAAACTACATCTCATTATGTGCACTAATTTTCATTCTAACCACAGGCAACAAGGTATGAGCAGAAGTGAGGAAAATAACAACCTCCTCCCCCCAAAAAAGAAAAAAAAAACATTTGGCAATTAGCATGAGTCCTTGCGATTTCTCCTCTCTTGCCAACGCTTCCAATTTACATTAATTATTCATTATTTGCGATTGAGTGTCTGCCAGGGAGGCTTGAAAGAGCGGAAGCTGCTGAGGTGAGATCTTTGTGTTGTTATTACACCACTTGACATCCTATCTTTCTTATCTTTGTGTTTGTTTCCGTGTGACTAATGCGTGCATCGTGCTCAAATCTATGCTGTTTTGTTTCTAATTGCATTAGCGCGGAGCCGGCTAATTGCCGGAGGATTCTTTTCTGTTGGCACAACAGGCTCACGGGTTTCGATGATGTCGACACGGGCCACAACGTCAGGTCCGTCTAATTGCACCACTCAGGTGGCTCAATATGAGAAAGAGCTTATAGTGGGGTGCAGTGCAGATGTACGCCACTATGAGTGTGTGTATCAAGTGACACTTGCAGCTATAAAAAAAAAGTATCCCCGGCTTTACGCAAACATAAGAACATACTTCTTAACATTTTGTATTTATACTTTTTTCATCACCATTTCAGTTATCATTATTGTCACTATTATCACCATTTGCATTATCATTCTTATCATTTATGACTATTTTTGTATTTTGATCCAGATCTTTTATTGGATGTCATTAAATTACCCCTTGAAAATATGATCTTGCACTTCTCTACAAAATATTAGACGATGTTTAGTTGGTGAATTTCTATTAGTTTTGTAGGGGGAAATAAATAAATTATATATATATATATATATATATATATATATATATATATATATGGGCCAAAATTGAGTTTTCACATCCAATATAATATTCCCCATAGGTTGTGAACTTATCAGTTTTAATAATAATAATAATAATAAATATTATTATTGTTGTTGTTGTTGTTATTATTATTATATTATTATTATTATTATTATTATTAGTAGTAGTAGTCGTAGTAGTAGTAGTAATAATAATAATAATAAATTGTATTAGTAATGCACTTTATATTTCAAGAAAACTCGGTGTTACAGTGGCAAATTAATTCGGATTTGTTAGCATTATGTTTTTGTGTTGATAATGTCGCATTTTAGCAAATGTAGAAACATCAAAATAAGTATAATTTGGAACTGAAATCAATCCTCCCAAAATAAAACTTGCCATTAAAGGGATACTTGACTCATTGAACAATTTTCAGCAGTGAAAGTTCATATTTTTTTCCAGAATGAATTTGATAACTTCATTATTTTTCATATACAATGAACACCATTAAAAAGTAATTTTTCCTCTTGCTGTCGACTGAAGATGACATCACCTGTGCTGAGGAAGTAGGTCACGGCCAATCTTGTATCACCTGTTTTCTGGGTTTGGTCACCAAACTGAGCTATGATTGGTCATTACCTACATCCTCACCACAGGTGACGTCGTCATCAGTCAACATCAAGAGGAAAAAATACTTTTTAAAAGTATTCAGTGTTCAAAGTGACCACATTCATTATAGACAAAATATTAACTTTTTACTGCTGAAAATGGTTCAATGAGTCAAGTATACATTTAAGTTTAAAGTGCAAAAGGAAAATTCAATGTAAAAACAATGAAGTTAAAACAAAAAAATTAAAAAAAATGACATTCGGGGGAAAAAAAAAAAAGCTCTCTCTATGAAAAATGATGAAGACATCTGAAGACAATTGAGAAAGACATCGGCATGAAAACAAACCAGAGTGGAATCTGTTTCACTGTCAATATATCTTCTTCCAAAACGCCAACATTTATTTTCCATGCCAAAACTCAACAGCTCTGTTCTGGCTCCATCGTGTACCGAACGTTGCTTGCAAATGGCCTTCAGCCGCCGGCAAGTTTTTCCGTACTAACCAGCGTTCACACGAACACAAAGCGATCACCTACTGTATATCTGCTTCCCACAACGCGCCGTTTATTCTCGCGCCCGCAAGATAAAACGGAGCCCCTGCAAATGTTTACAACGCAGCGGGGACCCAACGTGCTGACCTGTGGCGTGACAGTCTTTATGATGAACACATAAACGGAAACCTCTGGCTTTTGGGCAGCGCAAACCACAAGCACACTCCAAGGATACATACAGCATGTCTTGTTGATAAAAAGGCCAGACCCATTTGGAATTTTGAGGCTGATTCAGATATTTTGCAGGAAAAATTTAGCATGCACGGTCAATTGGATGAAAAAAAAAAAAAAAGTACGTCGTTTTGTAATTGAGTGACGACCCTAATATATAAACAGAATATACTGTGGGCATTAAATAAATTTTAAAGTGCATTGAAAAGCATTAAACTCAACTCAAATTTATTTATATAGCGCATAAACACTGTACTTGTACTGAAAACAAAAGTGGGATCAAACATCCCTAGGTCAGGCACTACTATTAACTCATTTGCTACTAAATAACGTGTAAATACGATTTTTTTTTTATGTTTTAAGTGTCCGAAAGACGTATTTATACGTTTGTTTGTTTTTTTATGCTAGAGCATACAGAAGGCTTTGATGCAGCCTCTCAACTGCAAAGAACGGTTTCAGAAATGCTAGTTATTACACAAACGGCCAGCAGGTGGCAGCAGAGCAAAGGAGATTAACCAGGGCCATCTAGAAAAAAAGCTCAATTACTTACAATTTTGAATAGTTTTGTGAAAACTGATGAAACTTAGCTGTCTTCTAATGCTAATTGCTGCAAAACGGAAACAGATAGAAACATACTTTTTTTTTTTTTCCTGATCAAAGAAGAGACTTTATGTCACGCCGCCACCAGAGTGGCGGTTCATGCTTTTGTTTTCAAAGTCAGGTTCCCGTTTTATTTTGAAAGTATTAACTCTCCTCTCACCCCAGGTCACTTACCCTTCCTGCAGCTCACTGATTACCGGTCCACGCCCATGATCACCACCACCTGTTCCCAATCAACCCGGACATAAAAGCCACCTGCATTCTCCCCTCCGTTGCCGAAGTGTCACATCTCAGTGCATGGAAGCGTCCTCACAGCCCTTGTTCCACAGTCCTCGTTCGATGTCTAGCCTTGCTTTGTCTTGCGCCCTTAGTTTGCCCCTTGTTTTCCTCCCTAGCGGAGCGCCTTTAGTTGTCCCTGTTTTTGAGTGCCCTTGTTTTATCTCCAGTTTGGAGCTTTTTCTGTTCTGCCTTTTTTCCCTCCTTGAGAGGTGTTTTTTGTTCAATTGGATTAAAGTTGCAGCCTTGTTGGCCAACTTACACTCTGCGTCTGAGTCCTACCTTCTCGCTCCGTGTCAGTACACTTCGGCCAGCATGGACCCAGCGGAGAAGTTGGAGGCTGCACTTCGACGACAGGCCGTCCGCCTGTCGCAGACGGAGGAGGTCCAGCAGGCGATGGCCACCCGCATGGGAGAGCTCGTTGGACAGGTGCAGGAGCTAATGAGCCACCTGCGACCCTCCACGCCGGCCATCACGAATCCAGAGACAGCAGAACCACCGATCCCGACTCCAGCCTTGACCGGGGCTGGTTTGAGACTGGCTCCCCCGGAGCGATACTCGGGAGACCAGGGACAATGTCAGGCATTCCTAACCGAATGCGACTTACATTTTGAACTTTCGCCACAGGCTTTCCCCACTGACCGTTCCCGTGTGGCCTTCATGATTTCACATCTGACCGGAAGAGCCAGAGACTGGGCCACCACGGAATGGGCAAGGCACTCCCCGACTTGCTCAACCGCAGCCGGGTTTAGCAGGGCACTTCGTCTCGTGTTCGATCCAACTAACATGGATCGGGAAAAGACTCGAGAGCTTAGTAACCTCAGACAGGGCAGAGAATCGGTGAATGACTACGCAATCCGATTCCGATCTCTAGCGGCCAGGAGTGGCTGGAATGACACAGCTCTTTTTGACCACTTTTTAAAGGGGCTTTCCACAACTATGCAAGAACTCCTATTGCCCGTAGACTTACCTGGCGATCTGGACTCATTGATCTCATTGGCCATTCGCACCGATCATCGACGGCGAGATCTTTTGCAGACCAGCAGACATCAACGAGGACACGGTTCCGGATTCTTCCGGCATCCGGAAGCAAGAGGCCCTCCGCGAGGTGTCCTTCCCCAGTCACCCACCGCGGGAAGGCCCAGCGAGAGTGACGAGGAGCCGATGCAGCTGGACCGCGCCCGATTGTCTAACCACGAACGCCAGCGACGTCGTCAAGAGGGGCGATGCTACTACTGTGGAGAACAAGGCCATCTGGTGGTAGCTTGTCCCACCAAGAGAGGCTCTCCGGTGAGTACCGCGACTCACCAGCAAGGCAAAAACCGAAAACTCACGCAAGTCACGATTTCCTGCAATACCACTCCCACAGACCTACTAGCTCTCATTGACTCTGGAGCGGACGAGAGCCTCATGGATTGGGGGCTGGTGAAGAAATTGCAGGCCGGCACGGAACCACTTACTACCCACATGAGGGCCAGGGCGCTCAATGGCAAAGATCTATTCCTCATCACGCACGTCACAGAACCACTCGAGATCCACATTGGGCAGCACAGAGAACTCCTTCGCTTCCATGTCTTCCGGTCCCCATCACACACACTGGTCCTGGGTCATCCCTGGTTGCAGTTGCACAACCCCCGCATCGACTGGCGATCCGGGCGAGTCCTGGACTGGGGAGATGATTGTGACCACCATGGGGTGGAGCGGCCAGCGGCAGAGACACCTCCCGCTGCCATCCGACAGGTGTCTCTCGTGAATGACCAGGATTACCCGGACCTGAACACCGTTCCCTCCTGCTATCATCCGCTCAGGGAGGTGTTCAGCAAGACCAAGGCCATGTCACTTCCCCCACATCGATCCTATGACTGTGCGATCGAGTTGATTCCTGGATCTACCATCCCCAAGGGGAGATTGTACTCGGTGTCGGGTCCCGAACGCAAGGCCCTAAACGAGTACATAGACACTTCCTTGAAAGCAGGACTTATCCGGCCATCGTCATCGCCAGCTGGAGCCGGATTTTTCTTTGTGGGCAAGAAGGATGGCTCATTACGCCCTTGCATTGACTACAGTCCTCTGAATGAAATCACAGTCAAGAATCGTTATCCCCTGCCTTTGATGTCTTCAGTATTCGACCAGCTCCAGCAAGCCAAGATATTCACCAAACTGGATCTCCGCAACGCTTATCACCTTGTCCGTATTCGTGCAGGGGATGAGTGGAAGACTGGCTTCAATACTCCCCGAGGCCACTACGAATACTTAGTAATGCCTTTTGGACTCACTAATGCACCAGCGGTTTTCCAGGCCATGATTAATGATGTACTCAAGGACTTCCTCGACCAGTTCGTGTATGTGTATCTGGACGACATATTGATCTACTCACCGGATTTGAAAACCCACCAGCACCATGTCACCCAGGTCCTGAAACGCTTGCTAGAAAACAAGCTCTTTGTAAAGGCTGAAAAGAGCCTTTTTCATGCGGACACCGTCTCGTTTCTGGGATTCATCGTATCTCCGGGCAGAGTCGAGATGGAGCTGGAGAAGGTCAGCGCGGTCCGGGACTGGCCCACACCGGAATCCAGAAAAAAGGTGCAACAATTCCTAGGCTTCGCCAACTTTTACCGTCGCTTCATCCGCAACTTCAGCTCCATCGCTGCTCCACTCCATGCCTTGACCTCGCCACAGCAACGCTTCACCTGGACCCCGGAAGCCAACACTGCCTTCAAGGAACTCAAGAAAAGATTCACAGAGGCTCCGATACTCAGAGTTCCTGATCCTACCCGCCAGTTCGTGGTCGAGGTGGATGCCTCCAATCTGGGTATCGGGGCCGTCCTATCCCAAAGGAGCCAGGAAGATGGGAAGGTGCACCCCTGTGCATTTTTGTCCAGAAAGCTCTCCAAGGCTGAGCGCAATTACAGCGTGGGAGACCGAGAATTGCTGGCTGTCAAGGTCGCCTTGGAAGAATGGAGGCACTGGCTGGAGGGCGCGGAACACCCCTTCATCATCTGGACAGACCACCGCAACCTGGAATACCTACGTCACGCCAAAAGACTGAACCCACGACAGGCCAGATGGTCATTGTTTTTTAACAGGTTTTCGTTTTCTCTAACTTACAGACCCGGAAGCAAGAACGTCAAAGCAGATGCTCTGTCCCGAATCCATGACCCAGAAACCACAACAGCCGAACCTGAACCCATCCTGCCTAGGGATTGCATTGTCGGAACCATGTCCTGGCAGGTTGAAGAAGATGTCAAGGAGGCTCTCCAAGACACGATCGCTCCAAAGGAGTGTCCACCACGACGGCTCTACGTCCCGGAGGGTCTACGAGCGCAGGTGATCAATTGGGCACACACCTCTCGTCTTTCTTGCCACCCAGGTACTCGCAGGACCCTATACGTCGTCGCCCGGAGATTTTGGTGGCCTTCAATGGAGACCTCGGTACGTGATTATGTCAAGGCCTGCCCAGTCTGCGCCCGGAATAAATCATCAAATCAACCCCGGATGGGTCTCCTCCAACCACTGCCGATCCCCTCAAGGCCCTGGGCGGAGATTTCTATGGACTTTGTGACTGGACTTCCCACTTCGCATGGTAAAACCACAATACTCACTGTCGTCGACCGCTTTTCTAAGATGGCCCGCTTTATCCCATTACCTAAGCTTCCCTCAGCCAAAAGAACCGCCGAAGTCATGATCGACCAGGTGTTCAGGATCCATGGATTCCCGCGGCACATAGTGTCGGACCGCGGTCCCCAGTTTGTTTCTCGTTTTTGGAGGGAGTTCTGCAGAGCCATAGGGGCTAAGGCGAACTTGACCTCAGGCTACCACCCAGAGGCCAATGGACAGGCCGAGAGGCTCAACCAACAGCTGGAGACCGGACTACGATGCTTGGTCTCCCAAAATCCGTCCTCCTGGAGCAAGAACTTGGTCTGGGTTGAACTGGCGCATAACTCCTTACCCACCTCTGCCACAGGAATCACGCCGTTCAAATGTGTTCACGGATACGATCCACAGTACTTCGCGGACCTGGAGGAGGAAGCCTCAGTCCCCTCGGTCCTCGCCATGATCCGCCGATGTCGCCGAATCTGGTCAGCAGCTCGACTGGCACTTCAACGTCAAGGCGACAGGGTGAAAAGAGCTGCTGACCGGAGGAGGAGGGTCGCGCCACAGTACCAGCCAGGGCAGAAGGTATGGCTTTCAACAAAAAATCTTCATCTCAAAGTTCCCTGTCCAAAGTTGGCCCCGAGATTCGTGGGGCCATTCCCAGTTGCAAAGACTATAGGCCCTGCCGCCGTGCGCCTTCGCCTGCCTCGTTCCCTCCGCACCCACCCTACCTTCCACGTGAGCCAGGTCAAGCCAGTCCAGGACAGTTCCCTGGTCCCGCCCGAGCCCGCGCCGCCCCCTCCGGAGATGGTGGAGGGGGGCCCGGTCTATAAAGTAAGAAAGTTGTTGGACGTCAGAAAGCGGGGCCGGGGACACCAATACCTGGTGGATTGGGAGGGTTACGGGCCAGAAGAGAGGCAGTGGGTGCCCGCCCGGTTCATCGTGGACCCCTCCCTCATCGACGATTTCTATGAAGAGCACCCGGACATTCCTGGGCCGTCGAGAGCCGGCCGTTGAGGGGGGGGTACTGTCACGCCGCCACCAGAGTGGCGGTTCATGCTTTTGTTTTCAAAGTCAGGTTCCCGTTTTATTTTGAAAGTATTAACTCTCCTCTCACCCCAGGTCACTTACCCTTCCTGCAGCTCACTGATTACCGGTCCACGCCCATGATCACCACCACCTGTTCCCAATCAACCCGGACATAAAAGCCACCTGCATTCTCCCCTCCGTTGCCGAAGTGTCACATCTCAGTGCATGGAAGCGTCCTCACAGCCCTTGTTCCACAGTCCTCGTTCGATGTCTAGCCTTGCTTTGTCTTGCGCCCTTAGTTTGCCCCTTGTTTTCCTCCCTAGCGGAGCGCCTTTAGTTGTCCCTGTTTTTGAGTGCCCTTGTTTTATCTCCAGTTTGGAGCTTTTTCTGTTCTGCCTTTTTTCCCTCCTTGAGAGGTGTTTTTTGTTCAATTGGATTAAAGTTGCAGCCTTGTTGGCCAACTTACACTCTGCGTCTGAGTCCTACCTTCTCGCTCCGTGTCACTTTAATCTTTCTTTTGATAGGTTCCATGCTTTTATAGCAATTGAACACAATTTTCTGTGGGCCTTGCAAAATCAGTCAAAATCCAGTAAAACAGCCGGGAGCGAACGGGATTCTTCCTGTGAAAATGGCTGGGAGTGAATGAGTTAATCGTATGCTAAACAAAGTGGCGAGCGTTCGCATACACCTGCAGCAGTGATGCCGAATGGAAAACGAACCCGTGACTGTGACTCAGCATTAATGCACTGACGCCACATTGATGATTGACTGCTGCTCTTCAATGGTGACCGATTGGAAGAAACAACAGTGGAAAAGGTCTGCCGGTTCATTAGGGGGAATTGGAAACTGTGAGTCAGAAACCCAAACTCAATTCCTTTAATTTATTAACTCACTAAAGGTTGTCACTCTTACTCTGGACTAATCCTGAGTTTTTGTGAGGGCTGAATGAAGGTTAAATGGAGTGTATGACATAGCCGCTACTAGCGAGGCGCTATTTAGCTAGCCCTCCACTCGTTGTGGCCTGATCAGCTACTGGACATCTGCGGAATTATTCTGACACATATTGGGGGGAAATGTACTTTTCAGTAGCTTGTATACAAGTTAATTTTGCTTTGTGATCTAAATTATGTCATATTTCCCATTTAAATGAATGGGAATGCCATTTGTAAGGGGACCAAACACTTTTTTTTTGTTTTTTTTATGTGCCCTTTTGTCATCCACAATAAGACATCCACAATTCACAAGCAAGGCCTTGCTCAAGGACAACTTACCAGTGGTCAGGATATAAAGTGGTCACAACTAGGGGTGTGCAAAAAAATCAATTCTCATATGAATCGCGGTTACCCGTTTAGTACAATTTAGAATCGATTTGAAATGTCCCAAAATCGATTTTATTGAAATTATTTTATGCTGTCTTGCCCTTGTTTATGTGTGCTTATACTGGGAATTCTGTTCATGTTGTACCCGATTTGGCCACTTAGGGGCAGTGTGGTTCCGCACGTTCTGATATACTGTTAGTAAGTCTTAGCCACATTAGAGAGTAGAAGGGAAAAGTCACAATCAAGTTATGCCAATAAAAGTAGTTTTATGCAGCGTAGGAATAGCATATGCCGGATGGTAACTTTAAAATGCTTCTCTGTAAACATTCCTGAAGCGTTTTTGTATGAATAGGCGAAAAAGTGCTGCGAGAAGCGAGCTAATTAGCATTAGCGTTGTCAGACTGGAGTAGATCATGACGATTCTTTGCTCATCTATAAATTGAAGCAGAAATCAATGATCATTGTCCAAATCGATTCTGAATCGAATCGCGGACCCAAAAATCGGAATCAAATCGATTCACGAGAAAAATTCCCCACCAAAATTCCCCAAGCTAATCAGACGGAACAGAGAGTAGTTGCATTTAGCCAGCGGTTCTTAACCTGTGCACACGTCTGCCTGCAACTGTTGCAAAGTTTTCATTGGGACTAATCAGCACCTTCAGAGTTGTAGAAAGCAGCTAACTGGAGCCATTTTTATCACAAAGGAAGACAGCAAATCTCAAAGTAGATTAAGTCTATGGCTTCTAAGGTCAATAGTGTGTGATTATTGCTCACTTTAGCTCCCATCACCATCCAATTCCCATTCTTACTTTTGCCCCACTCGCTTTTAATGAAGTCAGAAAATCTATTGGCCTCTCTCTGACCATACGTGAACCTCTGCCTACTTTTAATGGGAATCTTACAAAAGACTATGATGCCTTTTTTTGAATTGGACTGCTGCGTTCGCTATCAACATGGCGGACATTTTGCATGTCATACTGGAAGCGAGTGTAAGCAAAATACTCTACATTGCGTTGTAGCTTTTTACGTTTGATCTTTCTGATTGGTTCCTCGGCTGGTGGGCGGGGCTCTGCCTGGAAATCTACAGCCAGAGGAGACAATGCAACCTCTTCATCATCTATAGGTGGCGAGAGCGGGCGCGACACCAACGCAAAAACATAAAAAAAATAAATAAATCCTTCTTCCATTACTTCCATTAGAGCCCTGACATATTGTGTCCTTGGACGCTCGCTCACTCTTTGGCCTCGTACTGCACAATGAAGTCCTCTGCCTCCATTTGTGCTTTACTAGGTGAGGCACTAAACAACATTAAAAAAAAACATCTATTTTTTATTTATTTATTTTTTTATTACTTCCCCCCACCAAATGTCCTTGTCTGAGAAATGAGGACAGCGGTAGTCGTAATGTTTTAAATTCTTGCTGCAGTTTTTTCTAACTGGCCATGCAGTGTGAATGCGATTATGTCCTTCAAAGACCAATCTAACACTAACGTCACCCGGAGGACTCATTTATTCTATCATCCTTTCTGCGGGGTCGAAAAAGGTACAGGTAGGGAAGAAAAGAGACCAGGGAACATTGGTTGTACAAGTAGCATGAATACGAGCGCCTGACCGATTTAATCAGGCAATATTGGCTCCTTCAAAATCAACTGATTTTATTTTTCTTTTTTCTTTTACACACATTACAGCATAAGACAATGAAATTCAAGCATCCAGTACACCAAAAAATAAAAAACAAATCTGCCACGTTTTGCCCATTTTCCCATCTGTTGTAATGTTAAATAAATATTAAAGGAGAAAATATTATAAAACAGTCAAATGTTCTTTCTTTCATAGCTTTTTTGCAACCTCATTTTATTCATTAGTTATTTTTTAATGAATCGGCCAATTAATCGGTTATTGGAATTTCATTCTGCCAATGTGGAAATGTGCTGTTCTCGCAGAATTTGTGAGTTCACAAACTCCGGAGAATACATCTTGTACCGCTCCCGTTGATTTCCACCGAACCGAACCACCAATCACAGAGCGACATTGTGTTTGGGGGCGGGATATGCAACTGTGATGAAACCAGGAAGTCAGCGCCGACGCAGGGGCTAACAAACAAACCTACCATGGACAAATGGACGCTACAATTAATTCTGTTCTCACAGAATTAATCAACGTTTCCTTGTTGAATGTTGAACAGTGAGAGGCGCTTCGTGCATTCCTAGCTGGTAAGATGTTCGTGCTTTTACCCCATTTTGGCAAGAACGAACATGAAATTTTCACCCATGGCCATGATTGGTTAAAACAAAAATGGACTATGCCGCATCGACCAATTAGCTGAATTATTATGCAGAATGTCCCGCATTTCCCGAGCAAATAACCATGGAGAGGTACCAGATGGATATTGCGGAGAACTCCCTTGAGTGAAGCGCAATCTCAATCTGGCTATTGCCAGGTTAGAAATGTGGATCGTCCTAAAAAAAATTAAAATGGGTCAGGCGCTAATAAATAGTGTTCTTCTACAGCCAGTATTCCATTTAGGGATGAATGTTTGCGACGTTATCGAATGTTGATTTCAGGGTTCGCTCAAGGTTGCAACGTTTACGAAATGGTCTCTAACATTCGTTAAGTCTTAATGGTCTTTCTTGTTGCAAAGTAACATTTTTGAACAAAATTTCCTTGCGACAAGAAAGAGACCTATTGAGACTGTTAAAATGTAAGACACACTATGACCTTGAACGTGCCATCGCAAATGATCGGGCTTACCATATTGTAGGTCATCGTTGAGCACAAAATGAATGCCTAACCCAGTTCTTTGGCCACATAAGCAGCAGAGATGGGCAATGAATTTTGCGCATCTGTCAGTCGTCAACAGTCGGGACACACTTCCATCATTAAGCCAAACCGTGACGTCGTCGTCAATCCGTCATTTGTCATCGAAATGGGCATGCCATTGTTGGAATGGTTACTGATTACTAATGATCACATTGACAAACGAAAAGCCACTCTAGGCAATACTTAGTCAATCAGTTTCTTGTTAATCGTCAATGAAAGCTACAATTCAGTGGCGTGATGATCTTTTTCTTGTCAGAGCGTAGCATCAGTGAGCACATAATCACCTTTTTAGGACTAAAAGGAACAAATGAACTGGCTTGTGGCGCTGTTTTAAATAATTGACAGGGCTGCTCTGGTGAAGACGGGGACAAATCAGCCTGAGTTAGCATCTCAGTCCGGAAGCGATTTAGCACCCAGGCGCTATCAATCCCGCCTCCCGCAACGGTTTATAAATCTTATTTAACCCCAGCACGGCCATATATATAACAAGTCAATAATCCGCCGGCGTGTACTGTTCATTGTTTCACAGGAGAGCCGGCAGTCGGCGATATCTGCTTATTAACCCTCTAGATTACTTTCTGCTTCCAAGCAATACTTTGAACATGGAGCGGCGCAAACCGCGTGGGGTTGGGGACGTATTAGCGCCGTTGCTGGAGGTCAACTGACAGGCGGTTCCTGGGTGTCTGGGGAAGGGGAAAAAGTATTGATATGGAGGGGTGCTGTGCTGTGATTGGGCAGTCCTTTCTTTTCGGCGCTGCCCGCCCCGCCCCGCCCCCGGCGGGAATTGAACTGCACTAGATTGAGGCCTTGAGAAGGAGCAGCCACAATGCACTGTCGCTTATCTATTCACTCTGCACATTTCTTTATATTATATTCACTCTCTCGTGCTGTCGTACTGCAGGCGAGGCAAGATGCGGCTTTCTCTTCAAGGTTCCTCGCCAAAGCAAAGCAGATGGAAATCTCTCTTTGGAATGAAAACAGCTCAGAGCTTTCCCCTTTTGCTCACTATTTAAATCATGACAATGAACTACGCCTACACTTTGGAAGGAAAGAGAGCCGGGTTGTGCATTTGTTACGATTCTCGTAAAATAAGGGTACGATATGACTCAAGGATGGAATGATTTTAAAATGTACCGGTTCGATTCGGTTAGATACAGTAGGATTACGATTCGATTTGAAACCTCGCTAAAGCCCCAATGATCCAAATTACCGTAAAATCGTATGAACACCAAGCAGCCCTGTATAATATGCCCTGAAAAATTACCCTTAAAAAGCACATTTTTCTCTGTACTTGTGTATAATACAGTCGACAATTTGTTGGTATCCTTTATTATTAGGGATGTAACGATATCCAAACATCACGATACGATATTATCACCATATTATCACAATATGATCATTATCACGATATTGTGGGGGGTTGGCGATATTTCAAAAAAAGTTACAATATTGTAAAAAAAAAAAAAAAAAAAAAAAAAAAAAAGAGCTCATACTAAAAAAAAGAACAATATTGTGCTTTTGTACATGCAATGCATATAAATCACCTATAATCTCTAATAACAATATCGAGGCACTTATTTGCTAATGCAAGCACACCTTGATCTCTTCACAAGCATTTTCGGTTCCCCTTCATCTGACAATTAGCATAGATTTGAAACATAGAAGGCCAAAACATCCCTAATGAAAATTAAATTGCACTAATAAACTAGCCACTAGAGGGTGCTGCACAAATGGAAATCAACCTGACTTTTTGAACAGATGTGTTCCTTTTAAATATTGTGAACATGACGACGACAATATTGTAGCAGTTTTAATATCATGATATCACGATATTGCCCTTATCGTTACATCCCTAGAATCAGTCCTATTTTTTAAAAATACTCCCTTCGATTTGGGGTCTTTTTTTTTTTAAGTTTATTTTTATATTATAAGTTATTATAAGTTTATTTTTAGTTATTTAATTTATGGGATTTCACAGTAATTTAGTTCAAAGAAAGAACAAATCATGAGCAACGTCAAACCAATTTATATCTGGTGTACATATCTCATAAAAAGGTGATTCGATACAATTCTCGGTATGTGTGGTGTGACACAATTTTCAAGGTTGCACTGATTTAAAATAATGATTTGATTCATCAAATCAAAACGGATTTTCTGATTCGAATCATTGTTGGGTTTTTTTGCTTGACGAATACATTCACTGGTGGCAGTATACGGTTTGAATCCAGTTGACGAATATAATTGCCGACGGCAGTGAATGAGTTGATAGTTTTTTGACGGCTTCAGTGTGACCCTGCCACAAATGATCAAACTTTCTAGCGAAAGACCGATTCTAAACAAATGTGCGCATTTGACCTTTCAGAGGGTTCCGCTGCACTTTTCAAAGTTCTTTCCGAGCATGGATGCACGGATTTTAAGCTGAGCAAGGTGGGAGGAGAAGCTTGTCATTGGGATGCAAGCGTGAATCCCTGCAGGGTGAAGGTGGATGGAATGTAAAACAAGCAGTCTCCGGCGTTGGAGAACAGGATCTCCCCCGCTGCAACCGCCGGGATGCGAGCGATGCAGCAAAAATGTTTTTACATCTTGTTAAAACCAGCCAGGCCGCGATGGATGTTGTTGATCAATTAGTGCGGTTATCTCTGGCGCGCGAAATGACACCTTTGCACGTCGGGGAGGGTTTCAGATGCAAAGGACTTAAATACTTCCTACATGCAGGGGCAGCAGCGCTTGTTGGTGGGGAGGGCGGTTGTTTTTCAAGGACTTTAGTCATCGGAGCGCCGTAATACATCGGAAGCCAGTGCATGAGAGGTGTATATCTGCTGTTTGCCAAAAAAGCACACAGCAGCGTTATTCGACCTCAAATTTCATGAGAAAAAATGACGGCGGGTGAATTAAAAAGTGCTAATTCCACTTATCCGCATTCTTATCCGCCTTATACAAGCCTTAATAAGGTCAAAACATGCGTCTGCTGCTGTAAATAAGTGGCTTTAAGAGCCTTCTAAGACAATTGGGAGGGATTTGCATAAACTGTGTGACTGGGGAAAGGATCTTGACCTGCATTCTGTAATTACTGCATCCCCATCTGTCTGCGGGTTCTGCATCTTTAAATGATAGTCACCCACTCCTCTTTTCCATCTGATTCTGGCAAAAATCCTCTTTAACACATTCACTGCCAGCCCAGAAAAAACTACATCATTTGACGTCTTTTGCCGTCAATGGCACACTGCCAGCCCAGAAAAAACTACATAATTTGACGTCTTTTGCCGTCAATGGCAGTGAATGAGTTAAGAGTGACACACGCATGAAGATTTTTAAAATGCGAAAGGTAAGGATTTACGGTAATATTTACAGCACTTAAAGGTGCAAACACCAACTAGGATTCTACCGTGGGCCACAATGTGATGCGGGATTCTAGTTAAGGTAAAAAACTTTTTCGTAGTTAGAAGTGGAAGTTTCATCCACTCGTTTTCTGCCGTCAACATCTATAAAGACTAGAGAGCCTGTTCTGTTCATTCTTTTCTCCATACTTAGGTAGAGGTCAATTTTGGTCTCTTCAGACCATAAAAACTTTTTTTTTTGGTCTCATTTCTGTAAATCTTTTACAAAATCTAGTCTGACCTTCTGATGAGTGGCAAGTATGTTTCTTCTTCCGAATTCTTTATTGATGATGTAACTCTTGATGGTCACGGCAGAATGATTTCTGAAGTCCACAAAAACATTTTGTCTGGCAATTTGTAGAAAAATGCATCCAAGCTAATCGGAAGAAGCTTCTTCATGCAACAAGATAACGAGCCGAATCAACACTGCCAACACAACAAAGGACTTCATTGGGGGGAAAGTGGAAGGTTGTAGGCTGGCCAAGTCAGTCATATTAGGTGTTAACCCAGTGCTTCTCAAATATTGGGGCGGGCCCCCCCAGGGGGGCACGAGGGTCCATCAAGACCTCGGGAAACATGCTTTTTTATTTAGATTTTTTTTACTGTCCTAGAATAAAGTGCAATTGCGCCTCCACTACATAAGGGGGCAGTGGCACTCTCATTATTGGCAGAGTGTGCGCAGGGAGCATTTGCTCGGTGGTTTTGTTTGCACTGAGCATGCGCGCTTTGCACACAGCAAAAAAAATCAGCACAAATTATTTTATATATTTTTGTCTCATAGTCGAAAGCCAAATATATTCAGTATCCAACCAAAAGAAAGGAGCTGACCTTGCCGTTCCAATACTTTTGGAGAGGACTGTATCTTACCATCCCGGTACAGGACTTTGAACATGCAGGTTAAGCAGTTACCGTGAATGTGATTGCCGCTAAATCTCGGCATGAGCCGCAGAAGACGCGCGAGTGGCGAAAACGCGACAGATGCTACGAGCTCAGGTGACGCGGTGACAGCAGGCCGGCTCATTAAAGCTGTGAGCGGGGAGGTCCACTTTGACTGCGAGGGGACCTCGTATGGAGGATTGACGATGATTACCCGCGCTGCATGTAAAAAGCGAGAGGGTTTTGATTGACGCTCGTTAGTTGGCCGAGTTCGGGATTAAAGTGCAGGTCAAGGAATTCCTTTCCCCTTTTGGTTCTTGACAGCTGGCATTGGGTCTCAGCAGGAGGAGCTGTGGTGGGAAAAATGCTCATGCGGTTTGTAATGCACATTACCTCCACCTACTGGACAGGAATAGAACACTACTTCATTGAAATACTTTTTAGATTAAGGATCAAATCATATGTTAGTCATTTGTCTAAACTAAGCAGTTTTATTAACCTCTTCTTTCCCGAAGTCCACTCTACTTTTGGTTGATGGACTTTTCAAGTTTCCTCCCTAGATGACTGGAACATTCAGCAACGAAAAATAAAACTCACCTCGTTCATCTTAAAGGGACCATTTCGGATCCGGCTTGAGAAGAAAGTGCAGGTAAGCTTCTCATTTCCCCAATCTCTCAAAAGTGAGCTTATTGATATATTGACGAAGTCCCGTTGCAAAATTTTTCCACCCGTTATTCACCGTAGTGCAATTCTGTATTGTATTTTGTATTGTTAATTCAAAACGGTCCTCAAATGAGCCTCCACAGTCCTCTGAGTGTATTTCACACACTTGAGATAATATGGTGCGAAGTGAGATCAACTTCCAAGATGAACCCGAGTTGTTGTTTCCCTCATCACATCTCCAACAGCGTGTTTTAATTTCCAGCCCACTGGAAAACTTTCATTTCGGAATCCTCCGTAAAGCCGCGCGTCCTCTCGGGAGCGAATTAGCCGCCGTCGGAATGAGTTCTTCTGACTCGGACGTGGATGGAGTGCGGGATTAATGGGATGCCGGATAAACAAGCGGAATCGGCGGCACGCGCTGCGGAGGATGTCTCACGGAATACCCGGTAAAACTTGGGGGATGATCACGAGGCGCATGGATGACCGTGCACGCCGGGCACGTTCCTTTCTCCCCGGAATGTCACTCGTCGCCCTTGAGGACGCGCGAGGTTTCAATGGCAAAAGGGCAAACGTCCAGGTGCTGCCGGCGCGGCTGAATTGCTTTGCTCAGCACACAGAAGACATCGTCTCCGTGGACGAAAGCGCAGAAAGGGGAAGGGTGGCGGGTGGGGGGCAGGCAGAGTAACAGGAGCACATCTGGGATTCCTGTCAACTCCTGGATGGTCTCCTTTTAACTCCCACACCTCGTCGCTTCCCATCTGCGCCATTGACGTTGACCTTTAAACTCCAATTAGCCACTTCATCAGAAATTCATTATTAATAATAATAATTTTCAAAAAACAACAACAATGCTTATACGTTGTTTGTCGCTTTCACCTCGTTATCAACTGCTTATGACTGGCCTTGCATCTGATTTCCACAACAATGGTGGATGCAAGCGGCAAGGAGATTACGGTAAACAATGGTGAAAAAGAGACATATACAACAGGAGGTGCTTTATTTGTCCACATATAAAGTAAAAACAAAATATTCACAGGGAAAAATGACAAATATCAAAAATGTGAGTACCGTATTTTCCGCACTATAAGGCGCACCTTCAATGAATGACATATTTTAAAACTTTTTCCATATATAAGGCGCTACAGTAGAGGCTGGGGTTACGTTATGCATCTATTAGATGGTGCTGCGCTAAAGGGAATGTCAACAAAACAGTCAGATAGGTCAGTCAAACTTTATTAATAGATTACAAATCAGCTTTCTGACAACTTATTATTTTCTCTGAGGTAAAGTATTAGTATTAACTAGCGATCCAAGATGGTGCGATCTTCTGCGCATGCGCGTCACCGATCGTGCAGGGTCACCGATAGCGTCTTGACAGCGAGACCTGTTGCAGCTCAACATTGATCCATATATAAGGCGCACTGGATTATAAGGCGCAGGGTCAGCTTTTGAAAAAATTGAAGGCTTTTAGGTGCACCTTATAGTGCGGAAAATACGGTATATTGAGTAGTGTCACTAAATTCCACAAGTCACTAAATAAATGCGGTTTGCTTTTGCGTCTCTTAGGTGCAAATGCGATGTTTGGGATGCATGTCCATGCCTCGCAGTGTATTGTGTGTAAGCAATAGCAATGTTTTTTTTTCTCTTTCTCGAGCATGAGTAAATGTCAGACATCCAATTATTGGAGATGCTCTTCAGTAAATTACTGTTGACGCCGCGCGCTCCAGGTGAGATCGTCAGACTACCAATACATCAATTTGGTTACACTTTTACGTTGCTTCCTTGTTATAGAAAGAAAGTATTCCCTCCAGTTGGCTTTTTCTTGGCTGTTTTGATTGGCCTAATCTTTATAAACGGACGCATTTGGTGACAAGACAGGAAACGCATCCCCCTCCCGTCCTGATTTGCTTCTCATTTTTCAGTCGGCTTATAGACAGCTTTAGGAGATTGCTTTGGGGTTTATATTTTTGCTCGGCTCGCTACATTATCCTCCTCTTCCGAGCCCTCTGTCACCGGTCCGAAACACAAGTTCGACAATGGCGAGTTGACACGGAGTGACACTGAGAGGATTAGACAAGCCGGGAATCTATTCTCTTTAAATAGGAGGCTCGCTGGGCCTCGATGGCGGCTGAGCGGTTGCAACATAGTTAAATGACAGATGGGCATTTATTGCTCTCGTGCAAATTCATGTCATCGTATTTAATCACTCTCCTGCTCGGGGCTCGCGTCTCGCTTCTCCGGCAAAGCGGCTGTTTGTCCTTTGTTAATGAGTGCAGACCTGCTGCTTTTATTGCCGCCATCTTTTACCGTGTTATTGTAAACATTTGACGTCTGCGAGTCATATTTGCACCCTTAAGGAAGAAGAGAGAACTTCCAGTGGCATGCAAAGGGGGCGGGGCTTAATCTCAATTATTTTGGCAATAATTGAAATCACGATTATTCAAATGATTATTTATTTATTTTTTGTACAAAAGAAGAAAATGTTTAAGCATTTAAAAATGTTAAGACCAATTAAAACAACAACAAAAAACACTATAATTATGTAAGTTCCTTTTTGGACCAAACAGAATTTATTTATTTATGTATTTATTTATTTATATTGGGGAAAAAAAAAACAACTTGAAGTTGTAGTGCAGCTTATGCTCTGTGCAGTAGGACAATCATTTATTTTTTGGTACAAAACAAAAAAATGTTTAAACATAAAAACCAAATAAAAATAATATGATAGCCTAAATACAATTAGTTGAAACACTATAATTATGCAAGTTCCTTTAGGATTTTTTTAAATTAGTTATTTTATATATATATATATATATATATATATATATATATATATATATATATATATATATATATATATATGTATGTATATATTAGGGGTGTCACGATTCGCCAACTCCACGATTCGATTTAAATTTCGATTTTGGGGTCACGATTCGATTTTTTTTTCGATTTTTTTTTTTTTTTTTTTTTTCCGCTCCCCCACTTTATAACACAGAGGCATATGCTTCTGTAGGCTAAGGCTAGTCTATGATCATTGGTTCTATTCATTGTACAGTAAATCTTATTTCAAAAGATCGGCTACATATAGGTGATGCAATTTCCATATTATTTTTGTGTAAATTTATGTAATATATGATAATTGACATTAGGCAGGAATGATCAAATTCAAAGAATTTATTTACAATATAAAGTTAACCGTCTTGTTCTTACTGAAGTGTAAAATAAAAAATAAAAAAACAAAAACAAAAAGTCACAGTGGGTGCCTGCCATCTATTGACTGTTTTTGGTTACAACAGTGTGCTGTGCGTTCCTCTTAAAATAATGTGCAATGTGCAACAACAACAAAAAATATATTGTATCCAAAGTCATGGAACAAATACAGCCTGAACAAACTATATCCCAACATTTACAGTTGCTGGGCATACTGTAGCGTGGTTCAAGTACACTAATTAAATGTTTGAATCCAGCGTTTTCCAAGGCTGCAGGTCTGCTGCTATAAATAGACCTATGGATCTGGCGTTTCGCGCGAGCTGAAGTGTGTGGAAGTTTCACTGTAAATGAGGATGAAATAGTTGGTTGGACCGTTGTTTTCCCACTTCTAGTTGAATTTGATAAATCTAAATCTTTGTGATGCCTGCGTAAATGTCCCGTCATGTTTGTCGTGTTTCCCGTTGTTACGGCTGGCGGCTCGGGCCATTCAGTTTGAATGCGCCAGCGCGACACTCTGATTGGAGGACTGTGCCAGCGCGACACTCCGATTGGACGACTGTGCCAGCGCGACACTCCGATTGGACGACTGTGCCAGCGCGACGCTATTGTGTATCCGTGTATTGTTGTTTCTCCTCCGTTCTGTCAGTTCTGTCAAATGCGGTTATTATTTGTTCACCTTCCACTTTCACTCCCTTGTCAAACCCCTGCCTGAAATTTCAATTAAAACTACTCAGATGTTAAAGTCGACCCGTGTTTATCTACTCTATATTTTCTGTTATTGTGTTACTTCCCTTCCCCTTGACGAGCCGGGCGTAACACCGTGGCCGAGTACAGTACGCGCACATAGCATATCTTGCAACTGTGGTCTTTTTATCGACAACGTGAACGTTGTCGACATAACTCACCGGGAACGCAAAATGTTTCCAAACTGGTGACGAGAGAAGCGGGAGCGGCTTGAAGCACCATTGCTGTGTCTGTCCGCGCTTGCCATCATGACTGCAGGAGAAGTCAGCTAACAAGTGCCGTTAGCTAGTAGCTGAATGGCTGCGTCTCATTTGCTTTCCTGGGAGGTGGCGGTGGCGGCGGTGGCGGCGGTGGCGGCGGGCGCGGGGGGGGGGTGCATCGAATCGTGTGTCCTCTCTTCTATTTCGATGCTCGAAATCGTGACGTAATTTCGATCGATTTCGATAAAAAATCGAAATCGTGACACCCTTAGTATATATATATATATATATATGTATGTATATATATATATATTAAAAAAGGTGCAAATGAATTTAATAAACTAAAAAATTATAATTTTTTTTACGATTTTCTGATTTTATATTTGTGGAGTGTAATAATTGAAATTGTAATTGAATTTTGATGAATTGCAAAGTCTTAAGAGTGTTAAAAATAGACATTTCTCATCGAATGAGTCGATTTTGTCACTTGTAACGCAATTGAGGACGAGCGCTATAAAAAATAGAAGGAAGATTGACTGGTGAGCCGTAATATTAAATTGCTTGTACAGGTCACGCCGATTCGACCGTGGAACTGATTGTTTCCATTTTCATGAGTTTCGCGGGGTGAGCCAATCAAAACACCCAAATCAGAGGTTGACCAGCGTCAAAAGGCAACAGTACAAGATGTCACCCGCCTTGTCACAGTAACCATCCACCACCACTGAGCAAACCGGTGGGCAGTCAGACGTCATGTGAAGGCAAAATCTACTTTTTTTCACTTGATTAGCGTGATAATTAGCCACAAGCAGCCGCCATGAAAAGTCGCACTGAGCGCCGCCGCCACACATGAATCATCTAAGACATTATTTTTCCCTCCAATGTATGTTTGTGAATGGTGGATGTGTCACAGACAGCGCTGGGCCCTCATGCATTAACCAGGCTCCCTGCAATGTGTTATTCTAGGTGCAAAGTCATTCAAATTCATCACAGAACTTGTTGGATGTTCCTGCCAAAGCTGACACATCTCTGCCTCGCCGCCGCCGACTCAAGACCTCCTGTAGTACGCGTGCGTTTTTGCCACAAGAGTGAATTTTCTACCTCAAATTCATTTGTCTTGAATTAAGTGGGATTTTTCGTCCCTCTTCCTGCGTCCAGCAATGGCAAAAGAGGGTAGGGCTGAACCATTTTGGAATTTTTTTTATTTTTTTTTATTGCGATTTAATATGTAGCCGGTAGTTATTTATTATTATTATTATTATTATTATTAGTAGTAGTAGTAGTAGTAGTTATTTTTTTCCCCCACATTTTTTAACTAACACAAACAATAATCTGTTACAATAAACAATCAGATTTATTATACATCAATGTTTTAATCTTATTAGGTGATGCTTATGCTAAAAGGGATACTTCACTGATTTAGCCCATTATAGCAATAAAAAGTTAATATTTCCTCTATACTTAATTTGATACTTTCATTATTTTTCACGTACAATTAGTACCTTTAAAAACACATTTTGCAACTTGCTGTCGACTGAAAATGACGTCACAAGGGCTCAGGTAACCAATCACAGCTCACCTGTTTTCTAGGTTTGGTCATGTGACATTCACAAGCAGACCTGTGATTGGTTACCTGAACCATTGTGATGCCATTTTCAGTCGACAGCAAGTTGCAAAATGTATTTTTAAAGGTACTAATTGTACATAAAAAATAATGAGAATATCAAATTTATTATAGGCAAAATATTAATGTTTGACTGCCAAAAATGGCTAAATAAGTAAAGTATCAGTTTAATGCAAAAATAGTCATTAAAAAGTGCTATGAAATCACAATTGCTCAACATCAATTGACAATTTTTTTTAGTGAAGAGTTGAAATGAGCCATTTCACCGAATAGCTGGTTAATTTTTCATAAATCTTGCATTCCTTCAATCTATCGATTATTCAATCGACTAATCTGATTCATTTAAAGTGTATTACAAAAGCATATTTTCCCCCTGATTACTGTTTATTAACCAGTGATTGGTTGTTTATTTTGTACTTCGTATTTGTATAGTGATTTAAATAAGGGGAGATTGATGCACTATGTTACCAAATTTGGTCATTGTTTTCCAAAGTAAAAATAGATGTTTGCAAAAGTCTTATTTTGATTAAACACAGAAGATAAATCTTCTTTTTTTGAAGAACTACATAAATCAGTCAACTGCTGTTGATCTGCTGAAATCAGAGGATTTGGACAATTTGAAATTAAAAAATAGCTCCAAACGATTTCTCGATAATTAAAATAGTTGTCGATTAATTTGATAATCGAATACTTGTCGACTAATCGATTCATGTTAACAGTTGCGGGGCATGTTGAAGCCCTCATAATATTTTTTTTTTTTTACCAGCATGTTCATTTAGTATGACACACGCAAGCAGGACACGCATGCTTGCTGACGCGTCGAAGAGAACGAGCGCGTTCATAAATATGCATCGTGACTCACGTCGGGTTCCGGCAGACAATTCGGAACCTCGTGACGCTTCCTTTTCAACGATATGGCAGCACTTTTTTGCACTAAGCTGTCAGAAGGCAGTTTTTCGACAATGGTCCTCCCCTCCGAGCTGTTCCAGCTATAAGCACTCATCACCGCCGTGTGTTTCATCTCGACTCTTGGAACAGCAATAATCGATGTGATGGCAAAGGAAAACAGGCTGTTTCTCTCGCTGCCCCCTCAGGCACACTACACACGCGCGCATCCAAAACAGATTGGGTCTGACAAAGCAGACTAAAAGCAGTGTGCAGTGGTATCTATCTATACAGTGTTCCGGTGCCAGCGTGACCCGCGGCGGAGAGAAGAGACGCCGCTGTGTGTAAACGGCCACCAGTAGATGTGTCGTCGTGGCAGTGCTATCGTGAGCGTTTATTAGCAACTCTTTGCGTAATTCACCCGCCATGGCAGGCCAGTTGTCAATTCTGTGCCTGGCGATTGGTGTATATGTCAAAAGATCGTTTTCTCGTGTTGGCCTTAAGTAACAAGAATCAGGGTGGATTGGAGAAGTTGGTGCCACTCACAGGAGACGCTGAGACAACTAACAGTATCTTGACTTTCATTGCAAGACTTCACATATGAATATGAATATCCACTATGTGGAAAGTATTTGATGTGACTTTTTTTTTTTTTTGCTAGCATCTACCCACTATTGACTTTAATATTAGTGATAGACCGATATGGTTTTTTCAAGGCCGATACCGATACAGATTATTTGTAGTCAAGTTGGCCGATAACCGATATTTCAAGCCGATATTCATTTGCAGTAAAATGGGGAGGGGGGGGGAATTCTTTCAAACTATATATAATTTCTCACTGAGTAACAAATTCATGTGAATGTAGCTCATTTGGGGTTTTTGTTAGGGTTCGTAAAAACGTTTCAAAAAGATTTTTGCGGTGAAAAATTGTGTGAATATGTTCCAAATGTGTTTACGACAAATAAAAACTGACTGCGAACATCTTACAAATCCTGATGAAAACCCCAAATTCGCTACGTTCGCAAGTATCCCCTGCTCAGTGAGCTTTATCGGCCTTCAGATTCAAAACATGGCCGATGCCGATATTTGTCAAAATGCCAAATATCGGCGCCGATAATCGGCCGGGGCCGATTATCGGTCTATCCCTATTTAATATACCCTCATGCTAGCCAGCCACAGACTTTAGCCTAAATATATGACTGTACTGTAGTGTTAATTTCGTCAACTAAAGCTAAACAAAAATAATTTTGTCAGCACATATTTTTCACTGGACTAAGACTAGACTAGACTAGACTAAAACCCTCATTCATAAACAATAACTGTGACTAAATGAGTCTGCATTTTTGTCCACTAATGAAGGCGAGACAATGTACTTCACATAAAAAAAACAGGTCTAAAATCTATGAACATTTTATTTCATGATAAAAAACTAGACGAAAATATGATTTTGTAAAATCTTGGTTCTGCTAATCTGTCACTGAGTGTCACATGACAGTGACTTACAAATCTGCAGCTAGCTAGTGCAACATGCACAAACACATGGGACAAACGAGAGGTTAAAGTTTTTTTTATTTATTTATTTTTTATTTTTTAATATAATAATATAACATCAATCCAACGGCAATAACTTTCCAACAATAATGTTAATCTGACCGCTAACTAATGCTGGCTAATTTACTAGCTCATAGCATGGAGCCATAATAGCCACGTATTGATATATTGTCATTGTGTTTGATGTTGTTTTTCCATCAAAAAGACGAGAACATCGTTTGTGAAATAGTTTTAGATCCGAAATGTTCAACATAATCTGTTGGGGCAAATCAAATAATGTGAAAATGCTGCGGAGAAGTCCATATCCATGTGAGTGAATGGCAATGTAAGATGGCCGCCAGTGGCTATTGACAGTCCATTCATATGTAAATCTGTGTAGTCAACACGCTTAGGTTGTCAGCCATGTTTGTTTTCGTGCTATATCTTGTGCCTGATGTTAAACAGGCTTTTTTTTTTTTTTTTTCTTTCACAAAACTTGCCGCAAAGCCATGCTCATGTTTAGAAAATGAGAAGAGAGCTTATTAGCTTAAAACTGCACTCCAAGGTCACAAACAAGGAAGGATTTACATGTGGGTTTCTGTTTTGGAATCAAAATCTGGCTATCCCTTCATTATTAAAATTACAAGGAGGGGAAAAAAATCAGCTTAAAAGCTCATTATGTGGTAACTACTTGGTATGACCTCAATTGAAATCAGTATAATTAATGTTATTGCTAATCCCTGCATCTGTATTTACAGCATTATACTGGAATATTTCGAAAAGGTCGTTAGAAGAACTCAGCTAGCCTGTAGTTGTTGGTTCCTCAAGTGGGAGGAGGGAGGGGGGGGGGGGGGGGTGCTATAGCATCCGCATGGATTCCAAAGATGAGAAGACATGAGTATTAATGTCTTGCTGCTGTCATCCATCTCCTGCAGACAAGTGACTCAGACAAGCAATTGCCCAAAAATAAACAAGTCAAGATAAGGCGCACCCCCCCAGCTCACCCACAGAAACTTGATATTAAAATATTATTATGGTAGGGTTTGGTCACATATGATGTCTTGGCCCCATTTCGTGTGTGGCCGGGGGTGACTAACCTTGTGGTCCATCAAGCCCAATAATAATAATAATCATAACAACAATTCATAAGCCTTGTGACCCGGCCACAAGTCATATAAACTGCACTGCGGCATCAGTTGTGGTACAACAAGCACACACATGAATATTGCACTCGATCCGAGCCAGGCAGGCAGGACAGCGTCACTTGCGATATGAAAATGAACACGCATCGTTTGCACGTGTGCACGATCCGGAGAAGCAAATATGCTCATTAAAAGTTAAATGCCACTCACCCCTTTTAAACATGTTGTCGATTAAGTGAATCTGCTGCTCTGTCCGCTGGAAATCATCGATTGCAATATTCCAGACTTTCGGAAGTTGATCCGGAGACCCTCCTTTGTTGTTGTTGTTGTTGTTTTCCCCCCAACCTAAGAGTCACTTAATTGTCGCTCCCGTTGTGCAGGTGTTATTATTCTCCGCAGAGTTCAACATTGGCAGCTTTGACACCGGGTGGCGACCATCGCGAAAGGCGCAGAAAATCCCTTCAGTCAGAAACAATGCTGATAACTCCAGCGAAAGAGGCTTGGTGACTGAATGCTTCTCCAAATGAAAAAATATAAAAAAAATAAATCAAATCGATCCTCCTTCCGACCAGTCAGAGTCGCTCCAACTGCATCTCCTTCCAAAAATTAATAATTACAGGAGTAAAAGCAGACAATTCCATGGATGTATCCTTAAAATAAACATTTTAAAAATATACTCTGGTACTAGTTATGTGTGTGCAGAAAGAAGTCTGTGGTCTGTGCGTTGCATTAGCGCAGCACGCCGTGGCGCTCAAGGAGGGAGAAAGTGATGTTGTGCCGCCTCCTACCTCCTCCTCCTCCTCCTCCTCCTCCTCCTCCTTCCTCCTCCCTCCTCCCTCCTCCGGGCACAGTCTCTCTCACTGGAGAGAGCCAGACAGACACACCAGCAGGGAAACCCACTCATGCGTGGCGCAAAACTATATTTAAACTTCAGCATAGCGATAATAAGACACCAAGAAAAACACTTTGGTGTCACGGAAATAAGAAAACTTTTCCAAAAGCAATTCCAAAATCGATCGGATTTGGAATTGGGATGATTGGTTATTAAAAGCAACATCCATCCATCCATCCATTTTCTTAACCGCTTATTCCGCACAACATTGTTTTATATTTTATATATGTATAGTTAAATAAATACGGTAATTTAGATGAATTAAGGTAACGCGGTGTTTATTCAATCCGTAGATATTGTCTTCGCTGGTCGTTACTTCTCATCGGTGCTCGACGCAGTCCAAGGCGATGCTCTGTTATCGATTGCTTTGGCCTGGCCCTTTCCTGTTTAGACTGTGGAGAAAACATGGCGGCGCCCTCGAGCGACGTGCTACTAGCTCCTGTCAAAAAGACTCCAGCAGGTAATTGCCAAGGTTTTCTTTTGCTATTAATGACACGAATGACAGATAAATGTTTGGGGTATTTTAAAGTGCCTCGCATGTAGACGACGGAGTTTACGCAAAAAGCGAGTCGTGGCGTTACGTATTGTAAACATTCCACATTGGCCAAAAGGAAACGAAGATATAAACGTCGCACTTTGGTTTCAAACCATGTAGAAATCACCAAATAGGAATGTCTCAAAGTCACATTTTTTTTTCTTATTCTTCCCGAGTCATTTGGAGCTTCCGCTGATGATGTAGTTAAGGAAAAACGCGCTTTACATCCAAACTGTCTCAGTTGTCTTGCCGTGAAACCAAATAAACAGTAGTATTTTTTTAATAGCACAAATGGTGAAGGACAAAGTAGTGACAAAAAGAAAAATTCAAATATCCTGTCTTGAATAAATAGGCTTAAATATAAAATATCAAAATCACAGAAACGCCACTATAGTGTAGTAACAAAATAAACATCTTAAATGGTCAATAAAACCCTTTTCACACAGTGTGACATATCAATATAAAAGTAAACAAGTAACACTTAATAACATCCAATTTTAGGGTAGTGTGTAATATATACACCAACTAATTAGTATTAAAATAACAGATATTTCACTTCTACACAAAACGCCCAATTTAAAACATGACAAGTCGCTGTTATTGTTCCCATGAACAAATAAGTGCTTTACAAACTGCTGAATAAATAGCAGCTTGAATAAATTAATAATAATAACAATTGATAAACATTTATGTGGAATCCCAGTAATTGTGTGTTTGTACTTTTCTTTTTCACTCCACCAGACAAACTCAAAACATTGCATTGTGTAATATAAAACTTCCTGGCATTCAATTTGACTATATATATCTGTGTACCTCAAGAAGAAAGAGAAAAAATAAAAGTTCAATCTTTTTCACCTGGTAGCGATCATCTTGAAATTATGTGGATTTTGGATCTCTTAAACTATGTTCTAGTGTTTTTTTTTTGTTTTTTTTGTTTTTTTTAAATATACCTTTACTAGAAACCTGTTCATACCTATTGCATGTATACTGTGGTATGTGATTATCCTTTTTAGTATGACTAATTGAGGCTACTGCACACAAAGATTACCTCAGGGATCAAAGTTGTTGTTTTTTTTTTTTTGTTTTTGTTTTTTTTTTTGTTTTTGTTTTGTTTTTTTTAACACCGTGGCTAGTTAATGATTCATGCATTGGGCTACACATCCATCTGAAGTCAATTAAACACACAGGCGATTAACAATAACTGTTCTGTGAACAGATGGAAAGTACACAGAGCATTTGATCCGAACAAAACGGCAGCCGTGGGCTTATCACAAACAGCAATAACCATTCTTTAACTTTTAGCATACGGATAATCAAGTGAAAATAATGAACTTTCTTTGCTGAAAGATCTTATTAGTGGATTGGGGTCTGTAAGCTCATACATGAAACTTAGTATTTTATTAAGAAGACATGAGACACATTTTGGCTTTGTGCACCAGATTCGGATTGACTGTTCTTGTCATGAAATGTTCTTTTAGTCCGTGGACCTCGGCGGGTAGCCAATCAGATTCCAGATGAAATCCTGCAGGATCCCGAGTTGCGGGAAGCCATGAAAGCCTTACCTGCGAACTACAACTTTGAAATCCCCAAGACCGTGTGGCGAGTGAGACAAGCCAAGGCGACAAGAGGTGAGCTCAGCTGCACTCAAGCCATCCTTACACTTGGCATGCACTGTACCTGTTAAAAAATTATGATGGACTTGAAAACAGCCATTCAAAAACTCATCGGCTTCAAGTTTGTCACTTGTTTTTTTTTTTTTTTTTGAGTTTTCAATTCACCTTGCATGCCTGAGGATGTGGGAGGAAGCTGGAATTGCACAGATGGCGATGCAGTAGCTTTCAAAAGACTGCTAGCCCGAACCGCTTTTGCTGTCTTTTTTTTTTTTTTTTTTTCCTCTTTAAATCAAACTTCAGCTTCCCTCTCTGAAGCAAGACAACTTGTCACCTCTGTCTCCTCCTGTTCCTCTTTACGTCCATCTGTTCCTTGGCAGGCGTGGAAATAAACCCCCATACTGTTCTTTTCAAGTGGCGAAAGACAACAACAAGTGACTTTTGTTTTTGGCTTTTACCTACAGTATGTGTATAAATAACCATGAGCAGGATAAAGTCAAGCCTGTGAGCCACATTTTATTTTAATTGCCTTGTTTTATCACCTCTGACAGGGAGCTTCATTTTCAGCTTTCTGGTTGCTTTTAGTGCCTTTGAGTGAGAGGTGAGGTGCACCCTGGACTGGTCGTTAGGGATGTCACGATATCCAAAGGTTACGATACGATATTATCACAATATGAAGGTAACGATATAATTCTCACGATATTGAGGGGAGGTTGACGATACAAAAAAAGGTCACAATATTGTAAGAAAAAAAAAAAAAAAAGAGCACATACTAAAAAAAAAAAGACAATATTGTGCTGTTATACATTACAGCAATGCTTATAAACAACCTACAATCAAAAACTTAATATTGAGACACTTGCTTGCTAATGCAAGCACACATTGGAATTCCTCCACATATTGACTCTGTTCATAAGCACATTACATGCCCCTTCATCTGACAATTAGCGGGGATTTTATACATATTAAGGCCAAAACATGCCTTGTGAAAATTAAACTGCACTCAAAACTAGCCACCAGAGGGCGCTACAACTGCACAAATGGAAATCAACCTGACTTTTTTTTTTTTTTTTTTTTAACAGATGTGCTACTTTTAATACCGTGACATGACGACGATATATTGAGGCAGTTTTAATATTGCGATACCATGATATTGCCTTTATCGTTACACCCTGGACTGGTCGCACGTCAATCGCAGGGCTCACATAAGCAAAAAACAAACAAACATAGACACTCATGTTCGCACCAATTCGCAATTCAGAATTGAGTCTTCAGTTAGGGCTGTCTCTATTCAATATTTTTTAAATCGACTACTGTCACCATTATTCCATCAAATAATCAGATACAAATAATTTTTTTGATGTATCTTTTTTTTTTTTAAGATTACTATTTACTAGCCAATCATTGTTTGGCCACTTGGGTGCGAATTAATGTGAAGTTTGATGTACTGTGCACTTCTGAGGTTGCTTTATGTTAAACTATCGATGACAGGTGATTTATAATGCAGTTGCAAATATTTTTATTTTTTTTGTAATCGATTTAAACCGATGACTCACTCACTGGTTTGGTCCAACAAATGTCAGAAAGCAGGGAAAAATGTTGATCATTTTTTCCAAAGTTAAAACAGATGTGTTTAATGTCTTTTTTTTTTATTTAAAAACAAAACACTATATAAATATTTATTGTATAAATATTTCCTTTTTTTCCGGAGGATTTGTACAATTTTAAGTCAAATAATGGCTATTGTAATTCGATAATCAATTAGTTGTCTTTTAATCTGTTGATTGTTGCAGCTCCACCTGTGACCCGCATGAGGATTAGTGGTTTTGGAAAGAGAAATATTACAATGTTTTTGATATGTATAGGCAATATTGCAGCTAAAGCAATATAGGAGAGGAGTGATTGGCTGTTTTAGGATTTTTTGCCAGGGGACCCAGTAATAACCATCTGCATTGCCGCAGGTTTCCAAGGCACAGATTATTTCATAAACTTATGTTCTTCCAAAGAAACCGTCCAACCTCTCCATTTTAGTGTTAGATGGTTATATCCTTACCACCACCACGTTATGGACATCTATTATTAGTGTTGGATTTGGGGTATCGTGCAGATCACACTTTTATTTCGATTTGGGAATATTAACATTAGTGTCTTTATGGCCATTTGTATATAAAATGGATTCACGGTTGAGTGAACAAAAATGTCACAATGGGCTTTTTGCATGCGAAACATCAAGTGTGCCCTAAAAAAATATGACTATCAAATCTGACAGGCAGAGCAAAACAAAGAACTAATCAAGACATGGAAGACAGCAAAAAGCGGAAGCGGCCCTGAAGTGTCTCGGCATCCTTGAAAACCTGCCGTCTTTCCCAGGGAGACTTGTGGAGCGCTCTGGGATTTGCTCACTTTTCCAAGGTCCTTGCATGCGCTACTCAGGCAGCCAAATGATAAGCTCGCTTGACAGTCTGGTCTTAAATCATTCCTAAGGCTAAAACACAAGCAGTATGATGTGGAGTTGTTTTTTTGGGGGGCTTTTTAGTTCCTTCTCATTTTCTTTCTGTGATACATTTACTTTCATGCTCCATTGGGCAAAGCATGGCAGGGAAGAATCGCTGCGATGATGAGATTGTTTTCATCTCAAAATGTTTCCAACGCCGTTTGAATGTGGGCAACAAAAATCCCAAAGGCTGTTTTACAGATTTTCTTAAGATTTTCCAGCATATTAAACAAAAACATGTTTTGAATCTAGATTGGCATGTCGCACTTAATTCTTCTCTGTGTAATGTTCGATTAGTCATGCATGCATGCCTAAGACACACTTAGGACCGCCATTTGAATAACATTTCACGACGCATTTCATGCTGACATGCTGCAGCATGAAATAAATAAATGTGAGAGCAAAGCTTTTTTATTTATTGATTGACATTTAATTATATTTATATATTTTTGTATTTATTTCCACATTAATTTTAAATTTTATTTTTGAATCTGTTTTCATTTTTGTGTTTATTTTCTTTCTTTCTTTCTTTCTTTCTTTCTTTCTTTCTTTCTTTCTTTCTTTCTTTCTTTCTTTCTTTCTTTCTTTCTTTCTTTCTTTCTTTCTTTCTTTCTTTCTTCCTTCCTTTCGGCATTTTTGGTCCTGCATATTTTTGGGCATGTTGGGGCCCCCAAAAAAGATGAGAAACATGTTAGAATGATGATGAAAATGAATGCTTTCCAAGAGGAAATTGTTGAAATGTGGCACTTCATTGAAGGTTTGCAAAACTCTGATTTGTGCACCTCCACCAGCAATCCCCTTAAGCCTTTTGTTGAAGGATGCAAAGAGACGGCTCTTTGCCTCTGTCAGCTGCAGCGAGGGTGTGTTCGGAAACCTTTCTCCACTAATAAAACTGCCCTTTCTCGTGTAATGACCTGTCTCTCACTGTCTGCCTGTGACCCCTAAACCTTTCCAGCGGTACGCCGCGCTCTCAACCACTGCTTTCGGCTCGGCTCTATCTGTCACGCCATCTACCGCTCCATCTCATTCTTTTCTTGTTTAATGCTGCCGCAGCCAGAGTCTTGGCAATTCTTACTTTGGCATGTGACAACACTGGCGCACTGCAGTGGCTGTCGCTCATTTTCAAGTATTCATGCTGATGGATTTAGTGAGCTGAGGTACAGTATAACAGAGGCGATGGAAACATCTTTTTTTTATGCATCTCCTTCGGAAAGGCTGTTTTAAAGTATAACGCAAGGCAAGTCATTGCTTCGTGTTTGTGTCCCTGCTAATGTTTATTTTTTATTTTTTATTTTTTTTTGTAGCCATTTGAAAACCAACAAACTCCAAAAATCTCCTGACATAGCACAGTAGCAGGCAACAAATACAGATCACTCTTGAAACAATTCCAAATCCTTCTGTGAATGGATTTAGAGAGCACGCTTTCTATTCAGCTTTGTAACACAGTGCATATTGTTAGCTCTAAAACACAGACCAGCCTGCTTTTGGTATCATTTTCTATTTATTTATTTTACCAAATCCAGTGCACAGTAATGAGTGGAAAACCGAATACAGTACATGTTCAAGTTACTTAAAAACACAAACTGTAAACAAATTGTATAAAACTCACAGTAATACCATAATTAAATTGAATTTAAATACTGATTTTCCTTAACTGCTCATATTTTTCCCTTTCACTGAACTTCACCTTCGCCTTTTTCGCCACCCTTCCCTCACTTTCAGCAACTTCTCCATCTTTTCACCTACATTGGTCTGGATCTGCAATATTATTTTAACCCCTTTGGATTAAAACTAATTATAACTGTTGTATTTTTACACCCATACCTGCTGTTATAGCCTTTGTTGACATAGTACATATTGTAGAAGTGCTATACCCATTCACCTTACCAAGTCCACTACATGCACAGCTCACTCGTTTCCATGATTTTAAGCTGTAATTCAATGAACATCATCTGTGTCGTCTTCTCAGCACTCACGTTCTTAGGAGCCGTGGTCGGAAAATATAAATTGTTCAAAATCACTTGTAAGCAAAACAAAAAACTAAAAAAAACGATCATGTACAGTATTGTAGTTTCACTGCAAAGTTAACCATGTGAACTGCTGGTTGCTGGATGTTTTGAAGTTTATTCCCGCCATCTAGTGCTCAATCATTGTATTACTCGCAATGAAAATCAGCAAATCGACAAAGCACCAGCTCATAACTTGAGAAATGCAAGTTGTGGCACTCCTAAGTCAAGGTACCTCTGTATGAAGATGTCAGTTAGCAGTACATACATACAATGCTTCGTATTGCAAAAGATGTGAACTCATTCACTGCCTTTGACAAGTATACTTGTCAATTGTATTTTTTAGAGCGGTGCTAAATGGGGGCGAATCTGAGCATGCTCCACTGTAAATATCAAACTTGGAAACAACTTTACTGATGCCCAACCACCGGTAGATGACATCATTGCCCCATTTTATAGGAAATAAACACAGTTTCAGAGTCCATGGGAGAAATGGCTGTATTTTGGCAAACCTACATTTTTCTGCTGTCAATTATAAAAGAACGGGACGGGACAAAAACTAGGGAGTCTATTCTGTTATTTGGTAGATTGGGTTTATATATAATTATTGAATGTAATATCACGTGAGTATTGGAAATGTAAAAATTTTCTATAATGACTGTCAGTGAATGAGTTAAGTGACAACAGGTGTAAATGTTTCCTACTTACTAACACAGTGTAGCTTTAATAAATATAACAGCACTGAGTCAAATCAACAACCGCCACCTAATTCTCCAAAAGGACACTATGGCTTCTTTGGCCCCATAAGCAGCATTGTTTGTGACTGGCCACTGGAACACTGTTCCTATCGTTTTTTTTGTTTTTGTTTTGACTTAATCTTCCCTTGCAAACTTCTCCATATTCTAGGCATGCTCCGCCCATGTGAGACTGCTTGAGGAACATTGAAAATCCATTTGAAACTGTTATCTAACAGTAACGTTTCAATGGAGTTGATGTCGTACTTCAATCTTGAGCTAGTTGTAAAGTTGGTTCCTCTATCAGAATGGATCAGTTCCACTTGGCCCCTGATAGCCAGGAATTGCTGAAGGGGGTTGATAAAACTGGACATATCTAATGATTTGTAGACCTTTTCGTGCACAGCTGTTCAACTCGTATAGGTGAATAGCGCAGTCCACCATTTGCTTTGAACAAAGCCACCCCTTGTTCCAAGTGAGGACACTGTCCATGGGCCTAACTCAAAATTGATGAATAAAGGTTCAGTGGACAGGTGATGAATTTGAATTTCAGCAATCTTTTGAGGCAAACCATGAAGTCTGCACTGCACCATGTGACACATCCATTGATCACATTGAGCTTTTACTGGAAGATTCTTCTGAAACTTGGGTGTGACATCAGTGAGATGAGAAATGGCATGCTCCTGAGATGGGAATGATTCACAACTTCTCTTTTGGTTGAGGCATTTTTTTTTTTGTGTATCCTCAAGTTTAAGTCTATCACAACTTTTTTTGTGTACTCCTGGGTACCTCTAATGTGGCCTTAACTGAGGGAAGTGAGTTTAACCCGTCAACTGCATAAAAACCACGGTTGGCGAACTGGCCGACACCAAGCTCAGCATTCTTCACTGACTGATTTTGACAATGGAGGGCCACTTTATCAGGGAGCTTGTGATGTGGAGTCTTAAATAGTAGCGGAGTTACCAAGCTGTTTCTTTTATTTACCAAATTTCTTTCCATGATTTGCAGGAATGTGATGTTATTAATTGATGGACATACTCTGTTATCTCTTCTCTGCTCAAACACTGTCGAGTGCAGGTCATCACCTTTCATACTGTATCCCTTTAAGAAGGTTCCATTTGGGTGACAAGGAGTGGGGACCTGGCTGTTTGTCTCCTTTACATGGTTTGGGCAGGGCTTGAAGACTGTAGTACGCTTTTGTTCTCTAGTAACGGTGTAGAAAGCATTAGCTGTGGTAGGCTTGTGAACGCCTCCAAGACAAATATTTCCAACAATCACCCATCCAAGGTCAAGTTTCTGAGCATAGGGAGCATCACGTGGACCATCCACTTGCTTGCGCACTTTGTGGACTGAGATGATGTCTCTCCCGAGAAGAAGCATAATGGATGCATTTGGATCCAGCTCTGGGATGAGGAAAGCAACTGATTTAAGGTGTGTGTGGTTAGCTGCAGCGCTCGGTGTTGGGATTTCTGATCTGTTGTTCGGGATACCCTCGCATTCCAGCAGGGTCGGTAAGGAGAGGCACACTTTTCCATCCATAGATTCAATTTTGTAGCTTAAAGCGCATCTCCCGGTGGTTTCTGTCACCCCGCAGCAGGTTTGGAGGGAGTATGCAACGGAAGGGCCTTTAATGTTAAAGATGTCAAAGAACTCTGAACGAGCGAGTGATTGATTGCTCTGCTCGTCAATGATTGCATACAATTTCAAAGCTCTCTCAGGACAGCCGGTTGGATATACTTTGACAAGGCAGATTTTTGAGCAGGATCTGTTGCTCTGATAACCACCCCATACCTCTGTACAACGACTACTAACCTCTGCACAAGGTTCTGGGATTTTCTCTCCACCATACTGTGTAGGAGGGCTTGGCTGCTGGATCCCTGCTGCCGGTTCAGGATGAAGTGCCGATATGTGCTTGTCACTCTCACACTCTGTGCACTTCACAATGAATTTACAATTCTTTGCGTTGTGTTGGTTAGATGTGCACTTGAAACACAAGCCGTTCTCTTTCAGGAAGGCCTTGCGTTGCTCTAATGGCTTTTTACGGAAGGCCCGACATTTTCGGAGCAGGTGAGGCTTTTTATGAATAGGGCACTGTTTCTCAGGATCATCAGCCCCGAAGCGTGGTTTGGCAGAAGTAGGAGAAGCAGAAGACAGAACATCAGTCTTGTGTACTGAGATTTCTTTGTGCCAATTCGGGTTTTGTTGGGTTTTGTGTGGTTTGGTGTCAAGTTGAGCTCTGAATTTGAAGCCGGGGTCATTTCTGATTCTAGCTTGTTTTTCAATGAAGTCAACAAAAACATCAAAAGGGGGAAAGGCTACATGGTGTTGTAATTTGTAGTTTGTTCCTACAGTGAGCCATTTTTCTTGCAGGTTGAATGGTAACTTTCGAACCAATGTGTTTAGCCCTCGTGCTGTGTCTAGATATGCAAGACCAGGCAGGTCTCCATCTTCTTTGGCTGCCTTTAATTCTATGAGGAAGTCACTCAGCTCATGGAGCTTTAAATAGTCTCTGTTGGAGATTGTTGGGAAGCGATGGATTCGTTGAAACAATGAGTCCTCCACCATTTCAGGTGCGCCATAACAGGTTTCCAGTCTATCCCATATTCTTCTTAGTCCTCTCTCTGCGGAGTTGACATGAACAGCCCTGATGTGTTTGGCGTGCTCAGCTGACTCCCTCCCCAGCCACACAACCAACAAATCCATCTCCTCACTTGGTGTTATATTGAGGTCCTTGATTGCATTCATGAAGGACTGTTTCCATGCCCTGTAACTGCATGGCTGATCATTGAACTTTATCAAGCTTGTTGAGACTAGCTCACGACGGGCTAAATATATTGCAAAGTCAATCACTTTGGATTGGTCAGGGATAGGCTGATTGGCTGTGAGGCTAGACGGCAGATGATAAGGGCTGTAGCTTGATCTGTAAGCTTGATGACTGTCTTGCATGTTGTTTGTATACGGGTGGGTGGCAGGAGTGTCCTGTGACTGCAGAGGTGTCGTCTTTGTAGAATCAACGCCATCTCGAGGTTCACTGTGCCCTTTCTCGATTTGTGGGTGATGACTGGAGTACACATCTGGTGATTCATAACGCTGTGTTTCATTCCATATCAATGGCTGTTGGAGTGGTGCTTCAACCTGTTTGGCTACGTATTCTTTTGTGCGCTCTAATGTGTCGACTGGAGGTTCAAATAACTGCTTGAGGTGAAGATTGGTGCTGCTTCGAACACTGCCTTCAACAGCAGCTTCCAGGACATCTGCTTCGGCCACAGCCGCTGCTGCTTCTTGCTGCAGTGAGAGCATATCCATCTTGGCCTCAACTTGCGCTTTTTCTAACTTGAGTGTCATTTCTTTTTGTGCAAAAGACAGACGTGCTTTTGCTGCCTCTGCTTTTGCACGAGCTTTGGCGGCTGCAGCCTCGGTGGACGAAGCTTTTGACCTTGCTGAAGCATGCGAGACAGAAGGTTTTGTCCGTACAGAGCTTTTTTTGCTGTCCATTTTCTGTCTTTGTGTAAGATTTATTTTCTGCTTCAAAGTTGCTATAGCACCTCCCACGGTAAGTGCTAATATCGTCTTGGATTTACCCCGACACTTTTCTTTGATCTTTCTCTGTGATCTTCTTTCTTGTGCACAAGTTTATTGACCATAAGTCAAGTCAAGGGGGGTATACCTGCAAAGACACAAGAACAAATAATGCTTTAACTGTAATTATGCCCAGAACTTGTAGAAATACACAAATTGATGTTTACTGGATTGTCAATTGAGGTATGTTGCTGTATTCGGGCTATAAATGGCTTACGTCTTAAATACATTAAAGAAATGCTAGTGGGGCTCTAAGGGACAGATGCTGGTCAATTAGTGGAGCCCAAAATTCAATGCGAACATGGTGAAACAGCACTTAGCTGTTATGCTGCACGCAAGTAGAATAACTTACAAGCAGAAGTGGTTAGTCCTTAATGTGAATGTTTTTAAATCAAGGTTAAAACTGTCTTCCCTCCCCCCCACACACATTCCTGTGATTGCAGTTTTGCATTGTTAATTATATTATCTTAGTAAATCTAGTATGTTACCTTTTATTTCTCTAACTTTGTTTTTAGATGTTTTAGGCTGTTTTGTTTGTTAATGCTTTTAAATGTTGTACTTTTAATTCTGTAACGCACATTGAGTTACCTTGTGTATGAAATGCGCTCAGTAAATAAAGTTGCCTTGCCATTGCCTTGTGCAGTTGACTTCATTAAACTATAAACAATATAAAGGCTTGGGTGCTGGGCCCTGAGTCCAGATACCTCAGACTAGCTACTAACTGTGCTAGCACCTATTCCACATGAGGAAGCACCCAATTTAGGGTTAGGGGTTTTTGGCATCAGACTTCACAAACTAGACAATTGTCAACATATAAACAGAGTTTGCACAGTCATGAAATAACTAGAAAAGGTATAGACATTGAAAATGCAGTTTCAGGTTACTCGAAGTTATTTTAAAAATTTTCTATAATGTTTTGGAAAAGTCATGGAACTGTTACATGGATAATATTTAGTATGCGTAAAATCAATAAAATGGCACAATGTGTGATCGAAGTTCAAATTGACACAGAAGTGCAACGTCACACTATATCTGTTATGCGATGTTTCATTGACATTAGCAGAGAGCAAACAAGCATCGGCACATCGGCACTCTCAGCCACTCTTCACCATTGTGGATTTTGAAATGTTATATTTGCCAGCAAAATGTCAGGGCAATGTAATGTCAACAACACGTGTTTTTTGAAAGTAGGAATTTAAACTTGCTGAATGCTGCAATAGGCAATGGCACTTTCGTCTGCAGCCGTAGCAGCCATGGTTGCAGTTTCAATGACAAGGCAGATAGTGTTTTGCAACAGACAGATTTCGAGGACATTTGCATGTGGTGAGAAAAACAATGTAATATGTTGACACCACGTGGGTACTTTGCTTTGGGAACTCGGTAGATTGTATTCCTAGCCCTAAAGCATGTTCTCCATTTCTTGATGGAATGAGATCAGATGGTTCATCTGTTAATGATAACTGTGTTAGCGTTGCTGCTGTTGCAATTAAAACATGACAAATTATACCAAGTTGTATCTATTGTTTGAGTAGAGCTTGGACTACAATGAATCAGATTATGACGTGGTTTTTGTTTGTTTGCTTTGTGTATGTTTTTTTGTCTTGGAAATTAGTTGAAAGGTTACGGAGAAGTTATGGAAAGTAATTGCTTAAAAAAATAAAATAAATAACAACTGTATGAATCCCGAAGTTGCTGAAGATCAGTCAATGTGAACATTTCACTTTTTTTTTCATTTTACATTTCACGTAAGAAAAAAAAAAAAAGTGAAACATCAGGACTGTTGTTGCTCATCCAGGATTAGAGTCACATTTACCTATTTCATAAAAATGTAAAATTTCCGGTTGTGCCCTACTGGGACAGCCCTGGTTACCCACCTGTGGTGTGGAGAACACACTTGTAAACTTACTCTTTCAGATGCTCACTGGTGGTTTTGCATAACTGCCGTTTAAGGTTATTTAATTATGGCTAAGTTCAGTTTTCACTGTAATTATTAATTGAAGTCTGATCACTCCCATTGTCCCCCGTGTTGGAACTTGTGATGCCGAGTGCTTCATAGACGTTAGGTTTATTAAAATCTTAACTGCTTTACAAGTATTTCTCCTCAAGGTGCCAGCTGGCTTTTAGAAGTAGCACCCCTTTCATGCATCACTGGCCCCCGCATTTACATGAGCAAATCTTGCAGAATTTGCACCGAGTCGTCATTTGTGTAATCCTTCCTTAAATTAGTATGCATGCAAAAGAGCAGCCCTTCACCGCCTGCTGTCAGGATGCAGAGGATGATGACAGCCAAGTTGGTTTGGCTGCTTTATTAAAATGTGTCTCTTGACGCTAACATGAAACCAGGAATAATGTTTTTCATTATTGGCTCCTCTCAGCCTGGGCGGCGTATCAGGCGATTGGATGGCCCTCATTTGTAAACATGTGAAACCATCAGTAGGACCATCAGTAGTTTATCAATCAGTTCATCCATATTTTATGTTTGCTTTGGGGCCTTGTTGGCTGCATTGAAGAGCAAAAATGTGGGCCTATATTTGCAAAGTCAGTGAAAGGCCAAATCTCGCCTATGGATGTGAACAAAACGTGAGCAATTATGATTGGCTGTATGCATAAAAAGCATAGTAGTTCCCCACACTATCAGGCACAGAGTGACGGGGGTAGAAGAAGCCTTGAGATAAAGCTGTGGCTATTGGTTCACACTATATTTCCAACAGCCCATCAGCCTGTAAAATAAACCAACAGTGCGAGTGTGGCAGAGGGGAAATTGCCCTGAAATGTCATTATTCCCTGCCAGTGGTGCACACTGGCCTATGAATAGCTTTGCTGCCTCGCACTTATTTCATATCGGGTTGCCATCCCTCAAAACACAAGTACATCATTTCTTTTTTGTTTGCCTCTTCTTCTCATTCCAGTGGCTCTGCAGCTTCCGGAGGGCCTGCAGTTATTTGCCTGTGTCATCGCCGACATCATCGAGAGGTATGTTGCAGCTGGGGAAATTTCGTATTTAGATGGCTTTTAGATAGCCCGGCGCCTGCCAGCGAGTGGAAAGAGCAAAAGTCAAGCCGGTGGCTTTCAAACTTGCACTGCGCTCATTAGTCGAGCGAGAGCGTTATCACGTTCAGTGCGGGTTTCTGCACAAAATGAGGCGTGATTATGCCAGTGCGGCGTTCATATCACGCACTCTGGCGCTAAGAGTTGGAGAACAGAGAAGATATTATTCTTGTTAATTACATCTGGTTTCAGTCGGTGTGCGCCCATGTTGCACAGCAGCACTCCATCACTCAGGCAGCTAAAAGTTTTTTTTTTTCCTCCCCCTCCCTTTCTTCAGTGAGAGGCACCTCAATATTAATGTCCTCCATGCATAATAGTTTGTCTTCTCTGTTACCCTGTGGTTTGGCCTACATAGTGCCGAATGAAAATGACTGTAAAAGGAGGCACGTGTTGTGCAAAGCACTCACCTGAGGCCCACGATGGAATATGCAGACAAAAACTGCTCACTTGTCCTTTTTCTTGTCGTCCCTTTGGTCTTCTGTCTGCCGCCGCTTCCCAGGAAGGCTGCCTGCTAACTGTCCCCTTTAAGAAAATGCCTTCTGTCATTAAACACCCAGAGTGGGTTCCATTTATAGATGTTAAGTCGATACTAACGTGTTTATTAGATGGACCAGATAGGGGGTGTAATGGCCAGTGCTTTCATGAACTTTTAAGGCTTCCTGGATATTAGATCTCACACAGGAAAGTTGGATAACAGCCATTTGACTTCATTACTGCACTTCGGTGTCAGAAAATGATGACAAATCATGAAAATAATTAACTTAATTTGAATGTGGCTTTAGATCCAGATGTATCACACACCTGTCACTGTATCTCCATTACTCATTTCCTCTGTGTAACTTTCCTTATCGTGAAAAAGGGAAGTTCTGATGACTAGGCTTTGGTCTTATCAGCCCTGTTTCCATGTGACTGAGAGCTGTCACTCTGCTATGCCTTTAGAATCACATTCCTGCACAGTCCACATTAATAGGTCTGAATTTAAACTTTATAAAGTCTGCTACATCAAGTCTGTTTCCTCTAATGAGATCAGTAAAAAAAAAAAAAAAAGCAAATGACTTGAGTCATTTAATGCTTAGTCTTCCGCTGAATTTCTCCCAGAGACTACTAAGATGTTTTTTGTGACTACAATAGCAGAGACCAGATGGCTTTTCGCACTTCAGCCTCATTCAATCATTCGACAGGCTGTAATCAAGACAATTTTAGTAGGATATCTAAACCTCCAAAGGTCAGTAAAGTGTGATGGGAGTTCTTTATCTCTTTTAAATAAGAGGCTAATTCATCTTCTTTGTCCTTTTTCGCAAAGTCATCATGCCCGGAGATCTAACGCATAACAATGCAAGTATTTATTTGGTGTGATAAGTGGAAAGTGTTTAAATAAGATGCAAATGCTGATAAACCTTGATCCCTCTTCACTATTCATCCTGCTCACTAAGTAGTCTGTACGATAATGCCTGTCTCGGGAAGCAGGGTCAGAATGACCCTCATAAAAAGGAGTGCAAGTTTTTAATTAAGATTTACACATTGAGGCTAAATGTTGTCCAAGTTCTGAAAACCTGCATTTAAATGCCTCTGATTGTTTAAATATTGAATTGGGAAGGGTGTGTCACTTTACTAGTTAATTGGCATGAAGGACAAGTTTTAATTGACGGTCGCATCATCTTTGTAATTACGAATTTGAGGACTAACAGTGGACCTGAGGTCATCATGATCTCAGCTGATCTTGCGTGGAAATTAAACTGGAAGACGAATGCCAATTAAAAGCAGATATTGCTTCCAAACTGTTTCCATTTCAACCGTTATCACTTTAAAATACCAGGGTTGGAATCTTGTGCGAGAATGAACAGTCCCTTGTGGTTGTAATTTATCCAATTACGACACAAACCCAAGATGATCTTGGAGTAAGTCTATAGTCGTTTCCTCGAACTGATGTTCATTTGTCTCAAGCAAATTAGTTAGGTCACGGCACCAGAAGCCAGCATTGTCAACCTGAGTGAAATGGTCTCTCGAGGCATATTTCGCCATACGCTATTGTCAACCTCTGTCTACTAATGGATGACAAAGTAGTGCCTGGACTAAGGCATCGATGTAACCTCTGGGTGTTGGCCCAGCGGGCAGACAGTCTTTTGTCACCCAGCTTATGAGCTGACGAGCTCCACTCTTATCAATGGGGCAGAGGTCCACAGCAGCCAGTGGAGATAAAAAGGGCTAAGCTGCCCTCAGAGTAAGGAGCTTCTATGGGATGGTCAGCTTATTCCTACTCAGGACAAATTGGCAGCTGCAGTTGATACATATTAAAAAAAAACACACACAATAGGTGTACACAATCAAACAATATACTCTAAAATAGACACACACAAAAAAAAAGTTGACTCTTATTTATCCAGGACAGCCTGGGTGAAAAAGCAGACAGCATTTCCCCATCCATTATTGTCAACCTATCATTCTACTAATGTGGTGTTTCCCAACCCAAATTATTGACCCAAGGCACATATTTGACATTAGCAAAATCTTACAGCACACCACCAGAGGAGAAGTGGCAGTAAAACAGGCCAAAATCCAAATGTAAGTCACCGCAAAAGACTAAATTGCATAACTTTAGTGGTGTAACCAAATATGAGAGTGTAGAAGTCGAGATTTAATCATTTCTACAGCGGGAGCTGTTGTAATTTCCACGGTGAGGGTACTTCAGAGTACTGGAGCCTGAATAGAGAATGCTCTTTAGAACCAACCTGCTGACGTTATTTTAGTTCTCAGACTCACCCAAAGACCAACATGTTGTTAGTATCAAGTACGTGACAGGATTTCCCAAAATGAAAATCTGTTAAAATGCAAAAAGTCTGGTTGGAAAGGCCACTTCAAGCTGAGTGCAAGGCAGCAAGCATTCTGAAAATCGGCTGAAGAGTTGAAGAGAAATGTACAGTAGCTTTTTCTGTGGGAAAAATTACCTTTTTGAAGAATGCTATTGTGGTAGCGCCTTAACAAATCTTCAAATTAGAGTAGAATGGTATAACTTCATTATTTCTCAGCGTTCGCGATTCTTTCATTTGGATTGCTAATCAGCAGACCTGTATCTCTGATTTGCTAGCAATCTACAGTTAAAATAGCCACCAATTTTTTCGGACAGGTCATAATTCCAAGAAACCAACGGGAAAAAGTAAGTGTCACGTGACAAACGCCGCCACTTGCCCTTTAACCCTTATAAACTCTAGTTAACTAGCACAATGGAAGATTATTGGTGAGAAAAGCAGTGTGAACAGTAGAATAGGTCATGTACGTAAGCAGTCAATTGTTTTTGTATTTGTTATGAGGGATTTTAAGAGGTATTTGAAGTGCTCATTCCATGTTATTTTTAGAAAATCCCACAAAGATTGCCGCCACTTTTCACGTTGCTATTAAGCGTAAGGCTCGGTATGTAGTTGTTGGTAAATTGACTGCACAGTTGGTTGGGAATCACTTTATAGATGTTAAGGTAGTGTCTAGACTGAGGCAGTGATGCAACGTTTGGGTGCTGGCCCAGCAGGCAGACGCTCTTTTGTCACCCGGCTTATGAGCTGACGAGCTCTACTTTTACTTCTAGTATCAACGGGGCAGAGGTCCACAGTAGCCAGTGGAAATAAAAAGGGCTAAGCTGCCCTCGGAGTAAGGAGCTTCCGTGGAATGGTCAACTAATTCCTACTGAGGACAAGCTGGCAGCTGCAGTTGATAGACTTGACACACACACAGTATATTATGCACTTGAAACTGCAGTATGTATTGAAATTTCAGCTGGTTTCGTGTCACTTAGAATGTTGCCGATGGAGTTCTTCAATGTTGGTGGTGTTGGTGGCCGATTCCTGTCTCTCGGCTTAAATCAGACTGACGTACCATGCATTGTACACTGAACTCCCACGATCGATTGAAGTCTAATCTTGTCACTATAAAGTGAATAACAAAAGTTGATTTATTGCCACAAAAACACTGCTTATCTGATTTTCTCTGTTTTTCATACCCCGGTTTCGTTTGTTGATCTTGACATTGTCAGCGAGTCAAAGATGTAAACAAAAAGCTTTCAGGATAAACGATAGCCTGTGCGGACGGGCAGTGATTCATGTGCTGTCACCGCACCATATGTTTTATTGCTTTTGATGGTGTCAGCTGTCTCGTTGTAGCTTTGAAAGATACTTCTGTGAACATACTTGTGCTGCTGCTTGGGTGACAGCAAGGAGAGCAACAGCGAGCAAGCCGCTTGAATGCTGCTGCCACCATGTCCAAATCCTAGGGAGAGCCATGGCATTTAATGGTGACATTCCTGGTGTAAAATTCACTGGATGCTAGATAGAAATGTCTGCTTGGAACTTAATCCAAGGTCTGCTTCACGCCAAATGCATCAGAAATCAACAAATGAGTTTAGGTTTTTTTCAAAGGGAAAAGTGGTTGTGAGAGAGGGATTATGGTACTCTTTTCATTGGCCGATCAACAAATCTAGAACCTATGCAAACGTGTCAATTGACGTAACCAGAAACGGAGAATTTCATGGTAGTGTATTAGATAAACGTCTAAACAAGGTAAAGACATTTAATTAAATATCCGTGATCGACCATGGGGAACATTTATAATAATCTTTTTATATTTTCTTCCTGGGAGTGGTGATTTCGTTTTAAATCGGAATTGTTCTGAACTCGTTCGTCTCTGTGTGCCCTGTGATTGGCTGGCAACCAGTCCAGGGTGTACCCCACCTACTGCCCAGAACCAGCTGAGATAGGCTCCAGCAACCCCCGCGACCCTTGTGAGGAATAAGTGGTCAAGAAATGGAAAATGTCCTGAACTCCAGTGCCTACTTGTGCTTCATGATGTTAATTACGACGCTGCGCAAAATTAGTTCATTGCGTATTCACAACCTGGAAAAATCGTGTCTCTGGAATCTCGTAAACCGAGGTCCCTCTGTACGCTGTATTCATTCTGCCTCAATCACTTCAGGACATGATTAATCAAAACTCAATTCCACACAATCAACTCTCAATGTTAATTGATTGTGCTGCTCATAACAATACATTATGTTGAGGTGAACTGATTTACTAGATTTTAGGGTTAATAACATATTATAAATGAAATCATGCCATGGGGCTATAAGTGGCACATTTATATTACTTGTGGAATGTAAAAAAAAAAAGAAGCCATCTCAGATCTTTTTTTTTTTTTCTGTAGTTAAACAAGGCCCACATTTTTTTTTTTAAATTAAAATAGAACAAGAGTAGGAAAGGGGAAAAAAAAGGTCCTCGAATAAGATAGACGTGTAACTAAGCCCACACAGACATGTCCTCCAGCCCTGGCTTTCAATCTTCAGCAACATTTCAGGCATTTGCAATTTGTAACCGTCGCAAAGCCCCATTATAAATAGCGTTTAAAATGCAAAAGAGTCAGAGCTGATAGAGTCACACCAAATCTCCATAATAATTGTAAATAGTGGCCAAAAGCAACACACGTTGACTCAAGGCTAGATTTGTTACAGTTTTTGTATTTGCTTGACAAATCTTCGTCGTTTCATCATCCACTCAGACTCAATCTTCCTCAGCTGACCTGCAAGCTGTTAAAACGCACACACATACGCAGCACACACACACACTTGGCAGCTTTGTTACCGTATCCCGCCGGTCCTGAACCCATTCTCACTCTGTACAGGTATTGCCTTATGGGATGTGATGCTTCAGTGTCAGTTGGATACAAGTGCCAAGAAAAGTGGAAAAGTGCAAAATACTGCAGAAAGAAAAATGCAATGCCATGGAAAAACTGGGCATCTTTTCATGGCTGCACTGAAATAACGTTGACTCTCTCTCTTTTTTTTTTTTTTTTTTTTTTTAACCAGAGTTGGCCCAGTCCCCGTTTTCCGTTTTTGTTACCACCTTAAGGCTAGCTTGAGTTAAGAGCACGAGAAAAACACCTGACTTAACTGGACTAAGTTTTAAGAGGTTCCAAATGTTGTATGTTGACATGATTAGCGTGTGTGTGACATTGAGGGTTTGGACAGGGCAATTTCTACATTATTGGATGAAATATTCAAGATTGTACATGATAACTTGGCAAGCCACACTGAGTCTGGAGACTGGACAGCCTGCCCTAGACTGCGACTTGGCCCAGTTCAAAATGAACCGTGCAATCAAATTTGTTTATTATGTATTCTTCAGTCGACGTGATTGCGCACTATAGTCCACTTGCAAAAAGCACACTGTGAATATGAACCGCACCAAACGTCAGCAGCTGACTGCACTGGAAGCATTTGCTGTATTTCAAAAGACTTATGAGCTAACAATGCCGCTTAGTCAACGTCTGGAGAAGCGAAGCCACCGGCGGCCATCTTACGTTGCCATTTGCTACACAGCTTTTGTGCTTGATTGGATTTATAAGTTTCCAAATTGGCGTTTTACATTTGGAGTCTACTTTTGGATTTCCTAAAAAAATATATATATTTGTTTGAACATGACATGGCGAATATCAAAGTAATATGCTCAGTATTCAAATCTGAACTTGCAAGTGAGGTGACCTATGTTGTTGACTGTGTTGGAAACGTTGCGTACTTTGACAAAATACAGCAAACGGCTCCATGGTTCAATTGGCATACTGTACCTCTTCTTCTTTGTCTCTCTCCATCATGTACAAGTCGAGACGACTGTCAAACATGGGCACTAGAAGGCTCAAAGTAACAGACCTGTCAGAGGCAATGTGTTGGTAAATCAAGGTACAGACTGCCCGCAGAGCCCCAAGGCATCTGCGGGTCCTTCGCCATCGTCGTCTCTCTCCATCAAAATAGATCCATCTGTATTCTGGACAGCCACTTGAATCATTTCTGTGGGAGCGGCAGCCACAGCATACAGTCTCCCAGGGTAAATGTCAAGACTACCATTAGGAAGTGAGACTTGTTGGAGCCTGCGATGAATGCCTTCATATCATCACAGCAGCTCATTTTATGCTGGCTGTAAGCACAGATCCCAAAAGGGACTGAGTATCCATGCGGCCAGCATGGCATGTATTGATTTGCCGGCATGGATATAATCAGTGTTGGTTTCAATAATTTTGAAAGGGGGGTGCGGCGTTGAAAGGTATTAAAAAAAAAATTGTCACTCGCTCTCTTGCCATGGTTGAGTTGCAGTTGTGCCACGAAGAAGACTGGACAATCCTGTCATGTCTGGGTCACAGGGTTAAGTTTGGGTTCACGACCGTGAGGTCAAGTGTCTGTTTTGAACTGATGTAACCATCATCTGGTTTCAACTGGAAAAACGCTACGTGATGTTTCAACTGGTTTTATAATATGTGATGTCATGAGCTTTGTGATGTCAATCTTTAATCCTTTACTTAGTCACAACCAATCAGATGAGTCACTGTCTGTAGTAGCGGTCTGAGAAGTGTGTGTGTTTGTCGGATTATTACCTCTGTTCCTGTGTGTAGCTCTCGTTGTTTCCCGCCTTTCGATGTTGATAAATAGTTAAAATCTTATTGGTGTCTGCGCTTTGGGATCCAACCTCGGCACATAACAAATCCCAAACATTGTTGTTAAGCTAACGTTTTTCAGACTCCACCCTAATGTGTTGTTATTTAAAATCTGCTCTTAATTGAGTAGCCTGCAAATTGCGTGGAATTGATTTTTGATTAATCAATTCAAAACAATTGACTCACCCTAATCAAGATGGCTGAGTGACCCTAAAAAAGTTAAATGGTAAAAGTTGGCTGTATTTTGCCTCAATTTTCCCAAACTAATGATAACTACTTTAAAGGTGTTTAACTTCTATTACAGTGGGATACATTTGCTCTGTGGTTGCATAGTTTTGCACAAGTCTTTTTGAGTGACATATTTTCTAATTGCTTCATCAACTATTCTTTAATAACTTTGACAATATAATGCTGAAATAAAGCAGTTAATGCCCTGTTAAAGATTATCCTCCAAAATGGTTCCTTCGTTTGCTGGAACTCACAATGTCCGCATCCTGACAGTCGGCAAGACCAGGTACTTTCCCTTTTTTCTTGAAGGTGAAATTGATGATAAAGTTAGCTATGCTACAGTAGCAGGACAGCGGGGTGTTAAGTGAATCAGCGGCACCTTTATCCCACAGAGACTCATGGACAAAGTGCACCAAGGAACTCGGCTCAATTCACATCTCATCTGGGAGGACGTGATGTCCAAACAGACGAGAAAACCCAATTGGTTCTGACACAGTATAATACGCTATCTTCTTGGCAGATCACACTTACACAATTACCTGAGCTGTCATGACAGTAAAGTAGATTCATTCCATACCGAGATACACGTTGGAGAATAGCACTTCTTGTTTAACGGACGGAGACGTAGAAGAAAGCGTGACGATTATGTTTGTTTTCTCCTAATGTGTGCCCCATGGCTTCCAAATGAGAAGTGGCAATAGTAATGAGTGCACGCAGGTGGAGGCAGCGGTTGCTTATTCCGCTTGTGAAGATGGCATCTGGGTTAGAAGATTGAATCCTCATTTATGAAGCAATGATATAAACACATTTTACTCTCTTTCGCAGCAGTCTAAGCAATAAGTAGTGCTCAGTGCTGAAGGTTATGTGTCTCTCTCTCTCTCTCTCTCTCTCTCTCTCTCTCTCTCTCTCTCTCTCTCTCTCTCTCTCTCTCTCTCTCTCTCTCTCTCTCTCTCTCTCTCTCTCTCCCCCTCCCTCCCTCCCTCCCTCCTACACCACCGTCCACCGCGTCTTGTGGCCTTGTACACTTTCTTCGCTTGTATAACACAATCCTGCATGCCCTTGCAATTGTGGATAAATAAGAAATAATTTGCACATCCTATAAAATGTATTGGACTTCAGCATAAGCTTGGAAAACATCCCGTCACTGCTGACAGCGCACGTGCAGTTGAAGTACAAGTTTGGGTAGGACACAAAAACACAGGATTTTTTTATTTTACAGGAAAAGCGAGTGCTGCAATTGATTGTTTCACACGGTATGTTTGCTACTGAGCGAAGAAGGTTAGAGAAAAGGGAGGCAGCAGGCTGTAAATAAAGGATAACTTCATCAAGCTGGGCAAAAACTCCAGCTGAGTGGCCGTTTGCAAACATTAAAGGAAGGCTCCTTTAATTTTACATGTATGGCTTGATTGGCAGTAAATAGTTAGTATAGCTACGAAACATGCATAAGAGCTGAAGAATACACTCCTATATTGATTTATTTAACTTTTTTCAACATAGAAGTACTTCCGTGTTGCAACGCCCCCAAGTGGTGACGTCACTAGTGTGTATACTCGCTTGGGGAACAGTAGTTCACGCAGACATAACAACGAGGAAGACACAAACGTCAGTTATGCCTTACTGTATTGCAAAATTTTGCAAGGCGTCGGCAAGGAAAAACCCGCGAGACCCCCCCCCCCCAAAAAAAAAAAAAAAAAAAAAAAAAAAAAAAAAAAGCTACTTGAGTAGACAATGGTTTGTTTGCTAAGTGCTGTCAACCTCCCGAAGGACAAGCAGGCGTGCGCGCAGCGAACATTTCAGGCATGAGGACTTCGAATATATGTTACAATTTGAGATGGGGTACGCCACACGCCTAATACTAAAGCCCAACGCAGTACCGAGTATCTTTAAAGAACCAGACGTGGGAAATAATCAAGCCGATGGAGGAGCCGCAACTGCTAGCAACACGGAGCCTTCACTCTCACAACAGCCGGCACAAATCGAGGTCTAACTACGGCCACTGAAAGATCTCGGAGAAGCGAAGCAAATTTAAAGCGAAAGGTAGGCATGTTTCGGGGGTGGGGGGGCATTGGTTATTATACTGCACGGACTGTTTTATTTCATAATTCATTTGAAGGTGGCCAACGCAGGGGCACGTCGGCACGTTACCGTAATGCACAGTATTAACAATCGTTGGGGCGGCTGGCTTGACTTCGTCTTTTCGAGTGGCGGCTGGCCTGACCGCAGTGGGACGCTACGCAAAAAAGAAAAAAAAAACAGCTAGGGGAGGTTGGGTGCTGTAACGACGATACATTTAATTTTACTATTTTTTCTTTTTCCTGAAATATTTCGTCAGTTCCACACGTTTTGCATTGCTCGTACTGTGTGTCACTTTACCTGTTGGATATTTGCTCCTCCAAGACTTTTCTTCTTCACATCTTTCATCGCAACCAAAGCTATCCTGAGAATGTCTATTTAGTATTGCCATGTTGAATGTCTGATGTTCCAGGATGCAGTTGAGATTGTCCGCAAGGAACCGATCCTCGAGTTCTTTCATTTCCAGACAGCACACATTCATTAGCGGATTGTCCATTCCTGCAGCTCCCGCACGAGCACCACTCACCCCCCGCCTGATTCACTTGTTCGTCAAAGTTTATTTTGTGCCCGAAAAGACCATCTGGCGCCACAACTTTCACATCCAAGGCAGACTTTCCTTCGGTAGTGTTATTTTGTCGTGTTGGCTCGAAGCGATAAGGTTTAATCCTTCCGGGTTTGACGCTAGATGCACGGCTGCGTTGCATAGTGCTTCCATAGTGTAGCGTTTACACACTAGTGACGTAAACATCCGGGTTATTTAGTCACGTGTAACAAACATGCCGGCGTTCGATTCATTTTAACAATGGTTTAAAAGTTATTAAATGTACATAAAAAAATAATCACGTCACCAAATTAATTATTGAAAAAGTAGCAACTTTTTGCTGCTAAAAATGGATCAATAAGTAAAGTGTCCCTTTAAACGATAGATGAAATGATAGACGGTAGCTCAGGGAAATTGTGACAAGCAGCATAAGAGGGGGAAAAAAATGAAGCGGCAGAGGCCGGAATGACTTGAACTAGCAGAGTGACAGATGATGGGTATCGGCCTTGGGGATGAGCGAAAGAGGAATTAGATGGATGTGGCCTCATCAATTGCAACCAGAAAGGGCTTTCATAATCATTAGCCTTATTTATCATCTTTCATGTCATGAGGAGCGTAAGCTTAAATGGCAGTGGAGCACCGTGCTTGATAAATAATGTTGTCAGAGCAGGAACGCAATGAAGTAAGTACATTATTTTTATGTTAAGACATCTTACAAATTGTTGCCAACAGTGGTATTGAGTGGCCACCCAAAAATGTTCTTTACAGTATCTACACAGTAGCAGTAGTCTAAACACAGTATTCTGATTTATATTGCATTTGTGGAATAGGAGTAAATCAACAAAATCTTATCCATCTCAAGGGGCGGCCATTTTGCTATTTACTGTTGACTGAAAATGATAATTGCATTTATTCAGGGCTCAAGTACATTTTATGGATTGTTATGGGGACGGGAATTAATAAGCTTCGGCTTCATCCCGTCAGCCCTTTTTCTTTTCTGTTCAAATTTTGAAATTTGTCACAGTGATTGTCCGAAAGGAAAAATAAAAAATAAAAAAATAAAAATAAAAAAAGTACTGACCATTCACGGCTCAACTTGCTAATGTCACATGACCAAATTCAGAAAACGGGTGATTTAAGATCGTTACCTGAGTGCTGAGCATCTGTAATGTCATTTCCAGCTTACTGAGTCATAGGCAATAGTTAGCAGCTTCTGGTGGTGAATTTTCCAACAAACTAGTTGGTTTCCATTTTCATTCTGTCTAATCTGATTCATGTGCAACAGTTGGTCTCTTGTGTGACAGTTGGCCTTCCCCCTTTAAGATTATTTTTGTGTTTTCCCTTAGCCTGTTGTGAGATGAATTCACTGAGGGCTGCAGAAGACATGAGACAATGGTTAAAGCCATCTTTTGTTCTTTTCATGGCATTACATTACTAATACGTTTTACCTTTTCATTCCCTGTTGTTTCCTTTTCCACATTATCTTGTGTGGTCAAATTTCTCCCGGGGTTCATCTGACATTTCATGGCGCCAAAATGCACAGGCAAAGTTCTAATAACGATTGCTTTTTCGCTCCCTTGTTTTTGTTTAGCAACCTTTTTAAAGATCTTTTGCTGTGCAATTTCTGGTCCAATTTGTTAAAAGATGTAATCTTGATAATAATGATCCCTGGATCAGCCTGCTGAACAAATGTCACGGCAAATAGCATACACTCACAGAAATGGCAGTAATGATCTTGTTTTTTGGAGAGTTAAAGGATTATCGAAGGGTATTAGCGACATCTGTCTAAGCGTCATCCTGCACTAGCTGCCTCATGCAGCATTCCTGGCAGATGTTCAGTGATTACTGCGAGACATGTTTCACATTTTACATATCTCAATATTGACTCTGGAAGACTTGTGACAATAAAATGAGAGCGAAAGTATCGCCAGACAAGGGGAGCACTTTTATCGGTAATTTCCCATGTTGTGCTAACAGGAAGCAGAGTATAAATAGCAGTTTTGCAAAGTTAACAAATCCATCATTGTCATCCTCACCAAATCCCTCCCTCTTTCTTTGTCATGTGGAAGACGCACAGGTTTGCCTTTTTTTTTTTTTGTGTGCAGCAGATGTTTTAGCGCCTAGCCCATTAGCATCTGTTCGCTCCTAAATGGCTGCACTCTTGTCGCCAAGTGTGGAAATAACACTCTAATGCGCAATACCGCTGTACGTGTCCCTTGGTGGCGATAGCATCACAATGCAGCAAGACAGCACAATAATGGCATAACAGGTTGTGATGTAGCTCTTAGCGGCGCCATTCTGATGGCCGTGGAAATGGGACTTGTGTTATCGGATGTCAAATTGAATCACACGGCTATTTCCGGAGTTGTCGAGGATTGCGTCAAGCAGCCGGGTGAGGTGAAAGTTGAATCTGTTTAAGGCCACTGGTTGGATAAGTACCCATCATCGGTGTGTCATTCAGGAAAGCTCTCTTAGTTGAATTAGTGGCCGGTGAATGTGGTAATGACAAGTCGAGCTGTGCAGCGTTATGGGGAAAAAAATGTACTGTATTCCTATATACAGTAGTAGGGCTGGGCTACAATGGGAAAAAAAAAATAGTAATCACATTTATTTTGATTTTGAAATCACACTTAATAATATAAACCATTATTCACTGATTTCAAAATGTTATGCCAAATCTCAATTTTTAATATAACTTGGCATATAACAACCACAAAATAAATGTAGCAAATAAATACCTGTTGTTCTTACCTGTTGCAGATTGGTGCATGGAGATACATATTTACTGTACATAGATTTTTTAAAAAAAAGGACCACAAGAGGATAGTCACAACTTGATAGCACTTAATACAACATTATTTTTCTTCAGTGTATTTATGATCGTGAGAAACAAAATAAAAAAACTATATAGTTATCTTAAATGAAAATGGATGAGTGGTTGGTTAGCCCTACCATATAGGTCATTTTAAATAATGATATATATTATTGTCTCTATTTGTTCATAAAATACATATTTTGATAAAAAGAAAATAAATGACCCAATGAATTCCATTCAAATATCTGGTAGTAATAGATTTGTTCTTATTGTATATCCTCAAATAGCCACTCCACTGGACGTCACACCTGTTAGACAGACAGACGGTATTAGAAGCTATTATTTGGGGAAAACCAGTATTATCATGACGTGCTTTCTCCCAACCTACCATCCCTTCTACAAAGGTGAACTGATGATGGTACTTTGCTCCAGATCCTTTCCTGCTTGGTTCCGGTTCCAAAAGCCCACTCAGGGACACCAAATAGACTGATGGTTACTGATACCTGAAATGTAATGGAATAAAAGATGAGCCAAGGGGGATGGTTCGCCCGTGACTTGGTATGCAGATGGCACCGCACATGCTTATTTGAGCTGTCAGCCCGCAAAGTACTAGTGGCAACTGTGCCAAGAGCAGTGCTGCTGCACCTCTTCGCACCTCACTGACCTGCTTGTCTCGTTGCTTCCGAGGAGAGCAGCCTTACGCCTCTGCTTTTTTTGTAAGACTTACCTTTTTTCTTTTTTCTTTTTAAATATATAAATGTCACCAGCAGGCCAACACCGACTGAAACCTTACCTTGACTGACCACTGGGATGGTAGCAACAAGCACATGGTTGCTGTTACAAAAGAGTCCCTCTTGCCTGAATATGCTAATAAAACTAAATACAGGGGAAATGCTAACATTTTTTGCATAGGATTAACACATTCATTGCCAGCCCAGCAAAAAATGCATCATTTGACGTCTTTTTACGTCAATGGCAGTGAATGAGTTAAGTGAATTTGTTCCAGGTTTGAAATATTTAATCAGAAAACACTACATCTAAACTTAATAAATATAATTGTCCTTTGAAAACATCTGACGGATGCATAACTGTGAGGGCACAATTTTTTGTCACACACGGTGATGGATGGAATTCTAAATTGTACCACTTTTGGTGGTGGTCTTTGGAAATAACAACTAGCACAAAAAGGGTTCAACTTATCTCAAAATTACTTTTGAGCCATAATTATTGTGAGACTTGGCAAAGAAAATCAGAGCCTACATTAGGATGTATCTTCACATTAAAAATCACAAATTTTAATTTGCACCTAACTTCAACTGTAATTTGTGGTTACTGAATGTTGGTCTCTTTATTGATGTTGATCGCTGACTTGCTATGTTTTATCATGTCCTCAAAATGATGCAAGAATTCCAAATGCATTAACATATATACGTATATTTTTTGTCTCAAAATACTACACATTCTTCCTGAAAATTACAGAATACCATTTTCTGAATGATTTATGGGAGTGGTTTTCAATTTCCACCTAGTTACCATCATAATGACCAACATTAAAAGGCAGTATTTGCCCAAGTAGGCTCAAGTGTTCATCAAAAATGAGTTTAAAGGTATATTTGTTGTAACAAACCATGGTAACGTTATGCCCTATTTCAACATTTAATATAGATGGATATTTTTGTATACCACTAAAGGCGGCCCATGCAATTGTAGTAGTTACCCATATTCGTACCGTTCTTTGTTTGTAAAGCAATTGGACACGTAAATGGTTGGTTTGTCGATGCAACACGTAGCTGGATTGTACCATCTGGCTAACTTATGCTGGAGTCCATCCCAGCATGCAATGAGTGAAAGGCTGATAGATTTCCAATTTTTGCAAACATTTGCCATTTTCCAATTTGCATTTGTTTGGAGTACAAGGAAGCTCCCGGAGGAAAGTCTCACCCCTACTGGGAGAACATGCTAAGCCAACAAAAGTGCCTTTGACTCTCATTTGTAAGCACGCTGAGCCAAATATTTTGTTGCTGCCAAAACAACATGAGGTTGTTGCGAGGGGATCTATACGTCAGCATTACATCAAAGGTCATACTAATTATGCTGTAACATTGCATTCCAAATCTCCTAATTAGAAATTAGTGCCGTTTGTTGCATTGATTTCTCTTTACGGAGTGCACTCCAGTGCAAGAGCTGTTTCAAAACCGCCACTTGTACAATATCTTGATTGACACTGGCGCAGAAGTATTCATCAGTATGTATCATTCTGGTTGTAATTGGCAGTGATATTGACGGTGGTTCGACTAATAGGAATATTTTTTTAGTCCGATTTGGATTCTGATGTTAGGCAGCATAAAGTTCCGATAACCTATTCATCAGCCGAATAGTTTTCATAAAATATAGGTATAAGATTTAACTCTTCTACAATACCATTTGACTTTAATGTTGCTCAAATTAATGGCACAGTTGCTCTCTTTTGACAAAGAAATGGATTGCATGCTGTAGTGCTCATGCTAGCTAGCAGCTTATATTTTGCCAAATAGCTAAAAATAAAATAATACATACCTTTGAGCTATGTCGTCGTTTTTAGTTCATCAGTGCTAGTCACTTTCTGTCACCCAGACGTACCCTGGTATCTACTTTTTTACATTTTTTATTTTACAAACATGATGAAAATTTTTGGCGCTTAAGAGTTAAGGATTTGATGGATTTGTTATTTAACTTTGTCAACAACCCATATAATAGATTCTTGTCAAATCAGTTTTGTACAAAGTATGTAACACAGGATTTCAATGACATTTGGTGTGTAGCTGCAGAATATGACTGACGTTGATCCAAATTTGGATTGTTTTGGGGGAAAAAAAATTGTACTCTACTGAATAAGTTTCATTGTTGTGTTACCCACAAGCATCAATTGTGTTTAGTTTGCAAAGAGATTGGTTTGTTGAATAACAGGATTATGCAAAAACAATGTGACTTATTTCCATGAAACTTTGTGTTTGGCTGATAAAGATAAATGTGCAGATCGAAGAATTGCCATTATTCAGTGGACTCAAAATGACACCGTTAATCCTCGCGTTGCACGCTCGGTCGTCCATCCTTGAAATGGGAATTAGCATTTCTAACAAACAGGTGAACAAAGAAGCGCAATCACAGCACCCCCGCTGGGTGGCCTTGGCGGAGATCTATGCCACCGAGTACCATTCCAGGTATTTTTGTAAAGGCGGAATTTTGCATACAGCTCTTTTGCTGGATGGAATTTCAAGGAAGGCATGTGTGCCTATTGTTGTATTGTCAAGTGTTAGGTGTCATTGATGAAAGTAGTTTGGGTGGGTCTCAAGTGTTTTTTTTTTTTTCCCCTTTTCTCTTCGCCTGCTGTGACATCTCCATAGACTGCAACACGCAATGCCAACAAGTTTCAGCTTTTCCAAATCATTACTCTGCTTTCAGTGCATCTCCTGCCACAATAAAATAATAATAATGCCAGAGTCTATTTTTGGCAACCCTATTAATTTCTTTAACTGTGGCTCAAGCAGTAGGATGGTACAATCGGCTCGGACTGAAATCTTTGTGCGTGGGAGCGCATGTGCATCCATGGAATACACCAGTCTTGTTCTCGACTTATGTTTTTGTGGCAGTGAGTTTATTACAGATTCAAATCGTTTGGTAGTTTCTCATCCGTATTGAGACTTACACTGCCGACCTAATTAGGAAGAGCTGTTATGCAGTTCACAAGCTTCTCTGACATCTTAATTAGATCTTAATGACATTTCGGAAATGAGTAAAACCATACATAAAACTCGAAAGCGTCTGACAGAGGAGATAAGGAAAAGATTATGACGTTTTCATCGAATTTGTTGCTCATACGTATAAAAAACTGCCGTGCAGTATTTCCTGCGTGAGACGGAATATGATTGGGATTTGATTAACACCGATGCTCTTTCCATTCCCTCACTCGCAGCCTTTCACTCCATCTCCTCGCCTCGGCCCCGTTGGGATGCAGGACCACGCATGCTTCAGTAATTATCCTGCCATGTCCGAACGCATCGCATGTCTCGTATCGACTTCTTAATCAAATTCATAGCGTTTATTACTGTGACAGTTTAGAATTCTGGTTATGGTAATGACGAGATAGGTAGTACCAGCTGAGATAACGTGAGAACGGTATATCTTGCAAATAGATGGCTGATTAGATACAATGCTCCCCAATGCCTCTCACATTGTTCTGAATACTCTGCAGTGAATCATCAGTGCATTTTCTTTATGAATAAGAGTGCAAACTGTATTTCCACAAATAGTGAGAATGTCAACTGCGTCGACTACAATTAGGGTAGTCATCTATTAACTCATTAGCTCCCAAAAACGTATAAATACGTTATATTTTAAATGTTTTAAGTGTCCCAAAGACATATTTATACCTTTTTTTTTTTTTTTTTTTTTTTTTTTTTTTTAATGCCAGAGCATAGAGAAGGCTTTGATGCAGTCTCTCTACTGCAGAAAATGGTTGAGTGGCAGCAGAGTATAAGAGATCAACCAGGCCATGTTAAAACTCCCACAGTTTTCCCACAGTTCAAAGCAGAATTGTGAAAAACGATGAAACTTAGCTATGTTATATTGCTAATTGCTGCACAGCGGAAACAGATAGGAATGTACTTTTTTTTTTCCCTGATAAAAGAAGAGACTCTAATCTCTCTTTTGGTATGTTCCATATTTTTACAGCAAATAGAACATAATATTTCGCGGGCCTTGAAAAATCAGTCAAAATCCAGGAAAACACTTAAGTGAAAATGGTTGGGAGTGAAAGAGTTAAATGGGTAGAGAGAGTACTACGGTCTTGCCTCGCTACTTTGCAATTCCGTTGTTGTGGCTTCACTGTATCGTGGGATTTTCATTTGTAACCATAACTTCATCTCTTGTGGGTTTACCTCACTATTTTACGGCTATTTCTCTTCCTTCTAGGTTGGACCATTAACAAAAAAAAGTAAATTCATTTGATAAAAACCAATAATATGAACATTAGAGCTAGTGGCCTCCAAAATCCCAGTTCCGTCATTGCGGGTTTGTTTGGAAATACGCTGCTAGCGCACTCCTTCAATCAGACGTTCTTCGGTTGTGTCTTTTGATTGTTCAGCGTGCCCCAAAAAACAGTACGAGAGCCTAGCTTACGCACCAGGCTCTCGTACGCTATTTTTTGGGGCAGTACAAGGAAAGTAAAGAGTTGAAGCATAGCATAGCAAGTGTAACCAGTTCTGTCACCTGCGAAAAGTGAGAGAACACTGTGTTAGGGGTTTGCTGGTCTACTGCCATTCGTATTCAATCCGACTTTAAAAGCTAAAATGGCTATCGTGAAGAAATGCAGGGCAAGAGCGAAGGCTGACCAGCCGGCTGCATTGCTGAGTTGTGTTTGTCTCCTAACCTGAAGATTGTGGGTCCGATCCTGACCTTCCAAGACTGCTCTAGATTCATCAGTCGGTGAATGAGGAAACAGTATTACAACAAATGAATAATGTACTACTGTCACGTTTATACTAACTTCATTTTTAGACTGCCAACGCTTGTTCATGTGTGAGAAAAGTGTATTGCTACTTTTTTTCTCTCTCGTGGAAAACGTATGGCATTTTTTAATTTTTTTATTTTTGGCGGAGGCGTATTTTTCATGACGTACTTGTCGGCTAAATGAGCAGAATGGCCGGCCATTATTTGAGCACTTTTCGCATGGTGCTTGCTTATGCCGGCAGTCAGATGGTGAGTGTAATTATCCCCCGCAGTAGGCTTGATGCACACAACACAGACAAAACCTTGACAATAGAGAGGGTAAGTGATTCCGATTTTGAAGGCAAATATTTATTCTCCTCAGATAAGTCGCTGCGTGTGTGGGGGTGCCCGTGTGTGTGTGTGTTGCAGGGCTCAGCTGCTACCGCCCTTGACTTGTGAGCAGCCATTAGGGGGAGAAGGGACACTGAAAAATAGGCAGCAAAAACTCTGGGATGATGAGGAAGATCCCCGGGAGGCCACAAACCAGATTACATCAGAGAGAGTGAGGGAGGGAACGCTAAATAGAAACTTTGACTGAAGTCCCTTGTGAGGAGCCGAACCGGGGATAAACACATCGAGTGGATGCGGGTGTGAAAGATTGGGCAGCAGGAGGCTTATTATCAACTGTCCGTCGGTATCTACAGATTGTTCAGTGTGCAGCCACGTCTGTTTATCGCTTGCCTTCGTTCCCTAAGCCTCCTTGTCTCATCTCTCTTCTGCTTCTCTGTCTTACTGAAATCTGTCAGAATAAAGCCACAAATACCAGAGAACTGTGGTACCTCCATTTACAGCCACCCCCTCATCTACCTCCCTAACAAGGCCTCGGGCTTGCTCCCGCTCCCCTACCGCGTCCTCTCAGACTTTATTCATTTTACTTAACCTTTACGATCTGGCTTTGCATTTTATTTGCCTCTAAATAGCAATGAAAGTATGCTCTTGTTTTTCTGTAGTGGGATTTGTTCTCAGCAGAGCTACAACCTTATGTACCTGAATAATCACATCATGTTTTGTTTTGTTTACCCAAAAGATGTGACATGTGATTTGCACAAACTGTAAAGCATCCAAGCAAGCAAGCACGTCTGAATAGTTTATTGTACTGCTGAATGCAATAAGCGTTCAGTATTCTCTTTACAGCAACATGTTTTGTTGATTCATGCCATAAATGTATTCGCTAAGAGACTATTACATAAATTGCTTACATGTACATGCCACGCATCTTGTTTCTTTAGTGCGAGGGACTTAACTGCGTTGTAAAATGGCAAGAGGAGAGTGCAAGTCATCTGTTCCTTCCATGAGCTGAGGTTGACCTGTCGTGCATAAAAACAATGTCTGGTTTGTTGCCATGGTGCCGTGATCAGTTCAACTCCACTTTATTTAACTCATTTGCTCCTTCTATTCTAAATGTTACCATGGTCCCAAAGACGTATTTATCCGTTTGTTTTTTATGCTAGAGCATACAGAAGGCTTTGATGCAGCCTCTGAACTGAAGAGAACACTTGAATTAACAGAAGCCCAGAGGTGTAGATTGAGAAGGAGTTCATGTGTATACATCCTGTATTTATATAGTGCATTTTCCTGAGTGAAAACGGAAGACGCCTTTAATGTGAGGAAGCACTTTATTGATTAGAACTAGAATGAATGAGCGGAATGTTAATGAATAAAATTGCAGTACTACCCAAGAGCCTCTCTTGATGTAGAGGACTTGTGGAATTTAACCAGCAGACAGCTTGTCTCACACATGTCACCGCCTGCTAGAAAAACGCTCCCGATATGCTGTGACTCAGCCATTGATTGATGTCACATAGTATTTGGTCATTTCTGCCCACGCGTAAGTGAATGGCAATTGATCTTATTCAACTCTCTCCTTATCACATGCCGCGAGAATCGATTCGCGTGATGGTCAGCAGGGGTGCGTAGTTTTCTGCGGGACTGCACAAATTAGCGTTCATGTGTGCATTCGCACAGGTTCACAGAAGCGGATACCATAGTGATGGGGGACGTAACGTACGGCGCGTGCTGCCTGGACGACTTCACCGCCCGAGCCTTGGGAGCCGACTTCATGGTGCACTATGGCCACAGTTGTCTCGGTGAGTGTTTTGTCTGTTTACATGTTTATTTTTGTATTTATTTTTTAGATTTATTTTGAGATTTATTTTTATTTTTTCAGTCACATTTTTTATTTTTTTATATATATATATTTTTACTTGTATTTATTTATTTCCATTTATATTTGTTTGTATTACATTTTTTAATTTTATTGTTATGTTCATTTAGTTTCACTTTTATTGATTTATTAATATTTTTAATTTGGCACTTTTGGTCCTCCATAGTTTAAAAATACTGTAGTTGAATCAACGCAGCATTGCCGCTATTGCTTTAGACACAAATTAATCACTATCATACAAATGGGATGGCCTACAAGAAGGCTGAGTTCAGACTGTTAAGAAGTACTGATCAACTGGAACATACATTGGTACTAGGATATCTGGCAGGCACATTAGACCTTTTTGGAACCTAGACATGGCATTGACCCAGTAGATCAATGAGGAACATGCATTCGATGTGTCCACCACCTTCTCTCGGACATTCACCCTCCGTCTGGCTTGCTTTTACCGAACAAGCGAGGAAACCCAAATCGATCGTTCTGCTACATTGCTGCCTCGTCCAAATACCAGCAATAGTCTGCAGAATTTTAATGCCCTCCACTTGTGAGATGATGTGTTACTGATGTTTACATCTCTGATAGGACACAATTGTGAATGGGGAACCCAATAGAAGCAAACGCGATTGCTTTGACGATTGCTAGTTTGCTCTAGTGAGTACACCGCTTTTAAGTGCATCAAATTTCAATTATAAAAAAAGTATTTCAAACCCATAATCGCCACAGTTGTGTTGGAAAGACTTAAAAGTGGCCAGGTGCATGTATTGATTCAGTCTTTTGGGAAATGAGTCCATCATCATTGCATGTTTTCTGGGCTTGCAATATAGTTTTTGGCTGAGGCTGCGCCATTAAAAAAAAAAAAAAAAAAAAAAGAAATATCAGATTGCTTCTGGTGAAGATTTTCATTGATTTGGATGAATTTTTGGACTCACTGTCACTATTTTTTTACTAAAGCCAGCGTGTATTAAATATGAATTTTCATGTGCGTTTCGTCTTGACCTTCCCCGCCACTCAATCACAAGGACGTCGCATGCGCATCGTGTCAGGCACCTGTGACAGATCAAAAGAGTTGTCGTGACTCGTAGAGGAACTGTCTTCGACTTTCATGTTTATACTCTTGTTTTTTTCCTTTTGTGTGCCGCTGTCATCATTTGTGTTTTGTCATCATGAAGCTCCTCTCGCTATAGACCCAGATTCTAAAAAAAGCAAATCAAAATAGAATGCTTTGTAACCCTCAGACAAATGTTCACACATCCCTTTCAATCAATGCTCAATATAAAATGGTACCAAGAGGAGCTAGTTCAAATCTCTCAATCTACATACAATATAAAGCAATACAAAAATGGCAATTCTATACGACGACGTGTTTGTTGGGAATGTTGGGCATTTCATTATTTTTTGATTGACCATAGAGTCATTTGTTGTAGTTGCCCTGTACTAACCCATTTAATTAAACATTGAATTATTTTTAGCTTACCAAAGACAAAGAAACAGCAGCAGCGGACTGAAAGACGTCCTGTGTTCTTCTTCAGGCCAAAAAATGAGCATAAATGCAGTCAGCAGCGCCTTTGCTGGTTGAAAGCACGGTCATCTACAATATATTAACGCTGCCAATTACAGATATTGGGAATGAGATAGACCTATCAGTTGATTCATTGATTACCTTCATCCAGGAGGGTTAATTAGCATCAACAACCTGTTGGAGTCTAAACAGAATTTGAACCCCTTTATCTTCAAATCGTTCGACAGTGTTAAATTTAATTACGATAGGAATTGGATTCTTTTATCATGATTAAATAACAATGTAGAAGATGTACTATTACTTACTTTGTAGCTTTTCCTAAAGGTTTTAATGAGATGCATTAAAGCTCTGACAAGTTGGACACCAATGAAATGATGCCGTCTGTTTAAAGGGACTTTATGTATTCCCTCAGTCCCATTCCCAGTCACTGATGTTGTGGGTTGACCTAATTGCTATTGCCAACAATAAGGGAGAGAGAGGACACACTTGACGACAGCTTTATAAAAAAAAATATTTATGAGTACTGAAATTTTTCCATTAGACAACATTTCTGCTGTGGTGTTAGATTGAACTCATTTCATAAATGAATTAGCGCATCTAAATCTTCCAAACATTTTGAGGAGATAAGACCATTACACCCTGCCAAAGGCCCCTTTTGTCATCTAAAGACAGAATAGCGGAATATGGCATCTCTTTATTATAATGAATTGTATTTCATAGCTTTTGTTTTTACATCATGAAAGCCTTGTCTGCCTGTTACAATTTCACATTTATTATTAGCGGTAGAATTTTGTCATCGTATTGCTAAGTTTATTCATCTTGATCAAACTAAGCAGAATGTTCGTCCTCAGATTTTCATACTTATTCAGTAGAAGAGTTTCTTAAAAAGACATGGGAAATTTCCATTCTATAATGCTTCACGGAACGTTTCCAGGATTGGCACAATCAAATTATTTTTAAAATGTTTTGTACAAATCAATTGGAAGACCATAGGGGCCTGCCATTTTTCCTGATTTTGTACCAATCAAGAGTGTTTTCAATTTCTCTCGTACTAATTTCTGTTTCCAGTTCTTCACAATATCCAAAATGGATGGATGGATATGTGTGGTATGTCAAATTTATCTTTAAAAAAAACAAAAAAACATCTAGTAGCGTAATCAAATTTGTTGAATTGACAGGTTTCTCAATGCATTCTACAGGATATTTGTAATTTTCATTTTTTGATTCTAATTGCCATATTTTCAACACCGTTTCAGATTTGGTATTCATTTGGTATTTGGTTTGTTTGTAATCTTAATATAGTGGCAGTAGCTCTAAATGCAGATAATTCCTCATTCTCTGCTCTTAAAGTTGACTGTTTCCTTTCTTTGGTTATTTCTATCAAACAATTTTCTTAAAAACATTTTTGTCCCCCAGTTGTAACCGCTCTGCACGACATGTCGTTGACATTGAACGCTAATAAATGCTTTTGAAAAACTTCCTTTTATATATGGCTTAGTGTTGTATTCAAAGAATTCATTTCTCCGCCTTCCTTTATAGCTTACACATTATTCATCTGGTGACCTTTTATGTTGGGGAAAAAAATGCTACTTAGATGGCTCTCAAACCAATTTTTTCCCTTTACATCCCTAACGACATGGTGTATACGGTCTAAATCACATTCAGCTCGTAAAGTGTGTTGCAAAAATATAATGAAATTAGAAAATTGTTGACTTGTAACTGTTTGATAAATTGATAATCCACAGGAGCATGCCTTCAATTTGGGGTTCCACTTTAATCATATGTCATTCAAATTCTTTGATGAATTGTTTTAAAACTATTCCTGGTATGTGATTGAGAAGCACCTTTTGACCTATCCATACCAGCGTCAAATGTGCAAGTAAATTTCTCACAATCGCAAATTGTCCATTTATCTCAGTTACTAACAATTCTACGAATAATTTTGAATAATCTTTATTAGGTTCATTCACATTCGGTTCACCTCCTTCAAAGGTGTTTCTTTAAAGAAAACCTTACACCTGTTTTACTTTTTAAGTTCTGAAAAACAAAGTTGGATTTACTTCTGGAGTCATTTTTAGGAAGATGAAGAAATAAAGGAGAAAAAATTGAGCAAGCTGAACCATAATAAGCATGTGGAGCATTACAAACACTAACTCTAAAAGTGTAAAAACAAAAATAACATGAAATCCCCCCCCCCCCCCCCTCCACCCCCCAGCACCTCCTTTCACCACACCCATGAGGGTGTCCAACTGACTCTTGTTATGGTGAAAACTGGTCCACCTAATGAGTATGAGTCCACCCACAGTAGACTCGAGAGGCGGAAAAAGTACCAAAAAAAAAACTCCATCACACTATGCTAGTTGGAGCAATTTCCATGCTCATGTTTGATAGTCCAATTTTCTAAGAAGCTCAGTGATTAATTTTAATTCAAACTTGCACTCATCCACAATTCCTCACAGTTTGAGACCAGTTATACACTCAGGTTTGTGCTTTTACTTCCATGAATATCTGAGAAATTCTGTGTCCAAGGGTGCGTATTCTTGGCTGATAGAGAGGAATTGTTTCTTTAGCTGATGCGTTCTGGTTGCAAGGTTGCAAATAGCCGATTTCTTTCTTGGGTCCGGTCAGTTGAGGTGACTGCCATTTTATCCTTGTAGTTTAGAAACCTCATTATTGGCATCTTGTGTGATGTCCAGATGTCCCTCATTGGTCCAATACAGTGTTCCCTCTTCAGAACCAAAGGACATGGCAAGGGTAACTTCAGAACCTTTAGAATGAATTGGAACAATGCGGTCAAATCTGGCAAAAAAAAAGTCAAGTTCTTGATGCAAGTATTTTATCCCCCTTTCCTCAGCTAAATTTAGCATCATCCCTGTCTTTTGGTTGTTTACCATTGACGCCAAACTTTCGTCGATTTCTGTTGCCTAAACGAACTTTTGACATTTTTAGAAAGACACATGTAGCACTTGTCTTAACTCATTTTACTTCAATTGCTCCAAGAGCACACATCCAGGGTATAGTCAATTTTTTGACCGAAGTCAAATAATGCCCAAATAATCAAAAATTTTATTGCCACAATTGTACAATTTGTTTTATTGTACAAGACTAATCTGGTATGGACATCCCCAATAAAGAAGCAACTTCTGTCCATGTCAAGGTCCGTAGAATTAACTCACTTAAACTTGAAAGTGGTCTCATAAGGTAGGTATTAAAAAAAGACAAGTTGAAGGTGAGGCATTTGGTTAATCACAGACGATCATTAAGTTAACGTGCACATCTTGCGGCACCAATAACCGCATTGATGAGGCCAGTGAGTTCTGTCCATCCCATTGACTGTCTCTAATTGTAGCGTCTTAAAAGCCGGCTGCCATCCTCACTTCAGCGCAAATCGATTGTTCGCCCTTTACCTTTTGAGAGTGCCCATAAACAATTGACAGCTTGCAAGCTTGATTGTAGACTCGACTCAACTTCTCCAACCGCCCATCCCCTCCCCTCATGACATATTAAAGTCCTGGGAAACCCGCGCAAGATAGCCCACTTGTTAAAATCCCAATTCTCAAGCCATCCCTTTCCAGCTCAGACCGGATGTCATAAATCGCTTCTGTTGTCAAGTAACTGACAACCTTCAAACACACACACTTGCTTTATAACACTTGTAGCCCTTGTATCATGCGGAATGTATACACTATGGTATTAAATGTTCTACCTCCAGCTCCTAAATTCAACTCTGGCATTTTCCATCTCTCTTTAATAAGAATTTCTCCTTCCTCGCTTCCATCCCAGCTGCTTTCGGCCCCCGAGTCATATCTCACAGCCCTGCTGGTCTCCTCTCCCCTTTGTCACACTTCGCTCTCATCCCTCTCCCGTGTTACGCTAATCTAGGCCATGAAATACCGGCTCATGCAACATGCAACGTAACGGGCCATTGGCTCTGTCGTAAAAAACAACACCACCATCTGCAAAATCGGTGTAGCGCAAAAAAAGCAAGAATAATTGCGATGATCAGCGCTAATGGTGCTAATAGTTTTCTTCCTTCCATTTTCTTGGACTTTGTTCAACATTTAACTCATCCAAGAGTGTTTCAACATAGCAGGCACAACTGCTTCCCAAATAGCCCGTGAAATAAGTGACATTAATAGTAATCACGTTTATCTCTGCCTTACCTAAATAATAAAGCCCCTTGCATCACACAGCGAGGTTCGTCTATTACAACGGCGTCTATGTACTCATGAACATGTCCCATGAACTCATGTTTGAGGCGTCATCAATAGTGCATGTGCCACAGGCTCACCTGACACCGCCATTTCAATTATTCATCCACTTTTCTTTTCTTTTGTCTTCGTCTCCACAGTCCCCATAGACTCCACGGCCGGAATTAAGATGCTCTACGTGTTTGTGGACATCCAGATGGACAACGCACACTTCCTGGACACGGTCAAGTTCAACTTCACACCCGGACAGTCTCTGGCGCTCGTCAGCACCATTCAGTTTGTGGCTGCGCTGCAGGTAAGGTGGCGCTGGCGTGGGATCACACGAAAGCCTTTTTGTTGCGGGAGAATTTGAATCGCTTGCTGTTTATTATGCCTCCACTAGGCAAGTGGATTGGCTTCACGCTGGGGATGGGCATCGCAAGACAGTTTGTTCATTCATCCAGCTGATTGTGTGTTACTGTTCTTTATGTCCATGTCTGTTCTGAGTAGTAGTTGTTTGACTCTTTAAAAATGGTGCCTACTTAAGGCCAGATTTTGATTTGAACTACTTTTAAACGGGGATGATTTTATTATTTTCAAGTCATTTGGTCATGCAAGAGCGAGGCATGATTAACAGCTGCCGATCAGAAGAATTTCTGCTGAGTTAGAAATGTTGCAAACCGACACCTTCTGGACCGACATTTATCAGCAACAACTTGAAAGTACAACGTGTGCAAGTCAGGTCATTGCTTGACCACACTTTGACTTTCCATCTCAGATGGTTAACTCATGTCAGGTAGAATACAGAAGCTCTTCTAAAATCCAATATATGCACATCTTAAAATGAAACTAATGAAGTGTCTTGAGGCTAATAAGCAAGTGTGTTTTGCGCAATGAAATCTTTATCCAGGGAAGACGTTATATTCCAACAAGGCTCTTAACAATTAAACATGAAACGTTTGTTGAAAAGAAGAAAAGTAATTTAATAATAACACACTTCTGAGCTAAACCTCTTTACCTTGAAATGCGCAAGCCAGCTCTTAACTCTTGATTTCTACAGCAGCCCATCATCTGGTCCTAAAGGATTTTTCTCAATTTGGTATGTACATATATGGGCAAAATTGTCTATACTAATCCATGGTTAATGAAAGAAAAGCCCACAGTGATCACTTGAATCTAAAAAAGTAATAATATATATCTTAGCAACTGGGTGTTTACTAACTTGCTCAAGAACACTTTGACATGGTCACAAGGGCCGGGGATCGAACCTACAACCTCTGCATTTGGAGACGACCGCTCTACCGCTGAGTCATGCCGCCACACAAAAATCAACCAATGAAAATCCAATATCACTTTTGAGTGGTTAAACAGAATCATTGGGGGGGGGAAAAAAACTCATGAAACTGACCTGAACAAAAAAGTTGATGGTTCATAAGTCAACTTTCTATAGCACTTTCATAACAGCTTCAGCTGATAGAACAGTGAGAATGTACAATGAATTCTTACTTGATGCAATTCTTCGTGTGAGCACCTTATCACAGGAATACCTTGAGGGAAAAGGAGTAGTAGAGTATTTCTCACCAAAAATAATCGGCGTAATTCTGCACATTTTATGTTAATGACGCTAAAGCAAAGGCTTTTTAGAAAGTCTCCTCCACTGTGAAACAGTGTAAAGCTAAACTAGTAAGCGGAGGCATAAACCAATTATGCAATCATTACGTTTTTCATTTCATTGATACGATTAAGTATTTGTATCTTCACTGCATAGGCACATGTAAATATTTCTGCGTATTTTTCTATTTAATCATTTTCTATGTCTGCAGCCAAGTTCAGCTCAAGTGTGGGTTTGAGAAATCCGCCACAAGTTATTTTGGATTTGAAGGCTGGCGTGAACTCCGAAGCCCGCTCAGCTGCTTGCTGACATCATCTATGGAATTTATTTGACTTCATTACATTAGTTCTATAAGTCTGTCTTAATGATTTGAACAGACTCATTAGGTTTCCCCCTAACCGAACTGCTGTTAAACTGAAACCACGCTCTGCCTTGCAGGTCACTTTTTTTCCACATGCTTGAAAGCGCCCATGTGTGTATTTAGCTGCACCGTATGAACTTCGCCTCCAAACTCCCGCAGTGTAGGCTGCCAAAAAGGTCCTGCAGTATGGGCGGCAGAAGCTCAGAGTTCACCCTCATTCCCTGTTGACTGCCTTAAATTAGCTTTTAATCGTTCAATTCATCCGTCATCCTCCATGCCCTGTAGCTAATTTGTTCTCGCCGCTCTCATCTCCTCACTTTGCCTCAATTAATATACAGTCCAAGCAACTGAGAAGAAGCGATTTATTCCATGACGCGTCCGTGCTTCAAATCAAGTTGGCAGTCCTGTGACGGAGAGGAGCAAAGTCGTTAATGACCGAGTGACGATGACTTTGGATCGCATCTCCAGTGTAATCTTTTCTGACCTCTTTCTCCGTCTTTTGCATCACTGCCCTATTTTAATCCCGACATTCATTCCCCTGTATAATTTGCATACATATCCCACTTTGCCTGATTTTGGATTCACTCTGCCTCCTGCTCTTTTTTTTTTCCTCCTTCTTTCCGGTATGGAATACAAAGAAAAATGGTGGGTGGGCTGTCAACTGCAAAAACATGAGAAAATGTGTGCAAAGAACAAGGCAATCAGGGGCTTCGATGAACAATGATAATAGCCTGCTGGCGTGTGCGAAGAAATATGAAAAATGTCTGCAAGCGAAGCAGCTTGATGAATATGACATAGCATAAAAGCGAGCATAGCATTAATGGGAAGTGCGCGCTAATGAAAAAGTGATCGCCTGGCGTAGTCACGACAACATTATTGTGCACGCTTTCGCAGGGGAGGACAGTGAACGATGAAATGTTCAGCGTTGCAAATTATTCCGAGCAGATTGGCGCGAGGTTAGAGGCTGAGCAAAACAAAAAGTATGATTTTTTATTTATTTATTTTTATTTTTTTAAATGTATTCCATCTTTCTCATTTCTTTGTGCTATACAGGCTGTGAGTGCAGCTCTCAAGCCAGAGTACGACGTGCTGGTGCCACAGTGTCGACCTCTGTCACCCGGAGAAATTTTGGGCTGCACTTCTCCTCGCTTGGACCGCAACGTCAATGCCATAATGTAAGAAATCTTGTTTCACCTCCATATTGTTTTCGCCCCATCCGTCAGCTGATCCATTTGCATAACCAAAAATAGTAGTCCTCCTCTACACTCCCGTTATTACCCCTGCCATCGCCATGGCCTTGTTACTCAAGGAATAATCAGCATGACATCACACCAGTCATAGCAAGCTGTGACAAGTAGATATGACTCTGTGCCTATTTTATTTTATGGGCGGCCAGAAGCAGGCGAAGCTAAAAATAACATCACGCTGCAATGGATTCAGACAAGCGCACACGAGCACTTGTGGCTGCAACCAGCCCACATCAACTTTTCAATTATTTTTTTTATTCCTTGTAATAAATTACCTTCAACGATCATGAGGAGATGTATGACATTACTGTATTATTTTTTTTCTCACAATTTACAAACAGTTCCCAGTCTTACATGCATGAAGACTCAAAAATTATAGTACACTTTTGTTTTTTCGTGCTTTGGGGAGAGAGTGATTCTTGTCTTGCTGAAATTACCCGTTTTGGGGGGCGGGGATGTCCCATGCTAGTGAGCCATCCCGCCTTGTATATTGCCTAATGGTGCGTCTGGCTTTCGTTACTATGATGACCGGGGTCTATTTTAAATAGACATGTAAGTAAGTATATTTTGTTTACTTATTTTTATGTATTTTATATGTATTTATTTATTTATTTTGTTTTAACGTTTATTTTACATTTACTTTTGTTTATGTTTATGTAAGCTTAAAATATACTAATTGTATCTGACAGTGCTCATATCACAAACTCCTCTCTTCTGAATCTCAAGGCACCACTTTATCTCCAAAAGGGGCTTCGGCAGAAAGGGCACGTTTCTCATTAGGGGTTAAAGGGCAGGTTCTTGAGCACCGCTAGGCTTCTACCTATGCACATACCTGCTGGCCAGTGCTTGTACAACAATGGGTTGGATCTCTCCAGCAAATGTGCGTCCTCTCTTGTGCGCCGGTGAGCATGCACTAAAAAAACAAAACAAATTTTCGCTTATGGAGGCAGCAGTTCACAATCTGTATCCACCTGCTGGCGCTCTTTGCTGTCCAGTGGTATCAGGGGTCATTTCCCAGATGAAAGAACGCAGAGGTGCATCAACTGGTCTTTGTCGGTCCATGTGATTTTTTTTTTTGATTTTTTTTTTTTAAACCCTCCCGAAGCATGAGATTATACTGACGGGACAAGGCCAAGCTTTGGCTCTATATGCATAAGCCAGGCCCCACGGGGAGAGCGCTCCAAAGGTGTGTGGCGAAGCGCGCGTGTGCGAGTATGTGCTCGCCCCCCTCCCGTGCCTTTGGGGTGTGACGGAAAAAGAAAGTGAAAGGGTTAGGGTGCTTCACCTACTAATCCAATGTGCGCTTGCTTTGATGTGTGGAGGGCTGTGATGAGAAGGAGAATCGATTGGTTTGTCTGAGATTTGGTATGCTCTGCTGTCTGGAGCTTTCCCACTGCCGAGCTCGCTCGCTGCTCACACTCACACCAGCACATCCAGTAAATGCTGACAAGACGTCCTTCAAAGGCTGTATAATTGCTTTAGTAACAAAGGTATTTATTAGTTTCTACCTAGCTTTGCTATTTACCTGCTCGGACTTGTGTACAGCATATTATCATTGTTTTCTGATGTTTGCGCTGGAATTTTTAAGACAATTATTTTTCCTACCATGTCAACAGCAGTATTGTCAGAAAAGGAGCGCAGCAAATCCCCATTCTTTATGATGGCAAAATATTTGGAACATTAAAACTGTATCTGATTTGAACCAATTAGTCATGACTAGTCAATGGAGACATGCTTTCTGACTTAAGGTAGCACATTTATCCCCAGATTGCTATAATAGTCTTGAGATTTCACTGTATCCTGCACAGATTTAAAATGTCCGATGCCTGTGAAGCAAAGCAGCCCCCAGAGCAGAATCGAGCCACCTCCATGTTTTATGGCACAATGTTATTTTCTCTGTATACACGGTACAGAAATAATTGTTGGTACCCTTTTGTTCGTCAAAAGAAAAAGCAACAATCGTCACTGAAGGAAATTAAAATCAAACTGGAATTTGTTGTAATTAGGGATGTCACAATTCAGTCAGTTTTTTTTATCTTTTTTTTTTTTTTTTAACAAAATGAATTCCTAATTTTACAACCAAAGATGTTTTTTTATTTTATCATCTGCATTTTGCCCTTGCTACAAGCAATAATGTTTTGTAACTACCACAAAAGGAAGAAAAAAAAACAAAACATTTTTATATTTGTTACATCCGTTGTTGTAACACATTTTGACATGCCACAATGATTCTGGAGCAGTATTGTATTGTGGTGTTTACCTTTATTTGTCCCACAATGGGAAAGTCAATCAAAGGTTACCATTAATCTTGCCTCTGTCATGTGTACAGAGAAAAGGATACTGTCCCTACTGTGCAACATGGAGGATGCATGGTTATGTTCTGGGACTGCTTTGCTACATTTGGCAAAGACCAGTTTTATTATTTTTTTCAAATGTATAATAATTCGGTTTTACCACAAAAAAATAAAGCATCGACTGATGTTCATGAGTTAATTTAGAGCACATTTTTAAATCTGTTATTAATTCCGTCATTTCAGTGTAAATTTCCTTTTGATTAATGGGAGACTACCAATTATCTATTTTGTGTATCGATGCCTTTCACAAATCGATACATGTTGCTTTTTGCAAAAGCGTAAAGAGGACCACCATTTGTGCAACTATGGTTTGTGGGTTATTATGATCTGCAGAGTAGTGGTGCGCCAACCAATCGTTCACTGATTGTGACCTTGCAGCCTGTGTGCATTGCAGCGTTGACCCAAGGAAGGTGGACGGATGACTAGATAAACTTCATGAACCTCATGGGGAAATTATTCTATCAGCATGCATCCATTTAGGTAATGAATGCTTTTTTAGGGCTTCCACATCATTGAGGTCTCATTCTTTCTCAAGCCAGTCTTTACAGCGTGCCGTATAATGAATGTATAATTGATCAATTCACATACGGCTCAACCACTTCCACGCTTCCTTTGCTCGTATTCTGGCTGCTAATAGACCAATGTGCAGATGTACATGCAAAGATGGGCGCGTTGCGAGGTTTTGGCAAGCGCAGCTTCTGAAAGCGAGTGAGAAGTGAGGACATCTGTCACAGAAGTGCAGCCGGCTTATTGTTCACCATATAATCATACGAGGGCCTTGGATGTTTTCAAGCAAAGAGAAGCGGTGGAACAAAGAGACCGTTGGAGTGCATTTTACAATCAATAGTCTATGTGATGTAACACATGCACAGAGAGCTTTTACTGTGTGCTTTTAACATACGCACATGCAACACATATGGCGATCAAATCTTGGCGGGACACGTTTCCAGGTCGACCACACAGCAAAGCATCAAAAGCGCTTTCCCGGCCGCTATAAATATTCAACAATTAGTCATCTTAATTGCACATCCTACTGAGACTGTACACAGCGTGCAGTAATGAGAGGGGGCATTGACCTTCGACCCCCGCCCTCTTAAAACACAATTATTCTCCGTGTGAACCTTCAAGCCGTGATTGGATACAAGAGAATGGATTCTCCATGCGTGACCATGCTGTCTTAGTTTCAGTTTTGAACTTTTGTTCATAGGTTGGCTGTTCCTGCATCTTACACTCCACAGGGATTTATACATGGAAAAAATATACAGGAATATATCATTTCACAGACAGCCACAAGAGGGAAGTCCAGACTGATGCACCGATATCGCCTACTCCATACAAATTAAATATTTAAACGATAAACGTTAGCTTACAAAGACAACTGAGAACAACTGAACACAAATGCCCCCCCCAAAAAAATTTGATTCTACAGAGTACAAACTGCAAGTAGTGAACCTTCGTTGTCTTAGCATATCGTACACTTCTTCAGCCTGTTCTCTATTCTTTTTTTTAATGTATAACTTACCTTCCAAGATGACCAAAGGTCGGTTTTTGGACAAGCAGTTTGTAAAATAAATTACCTGCAAAAAAAATGTGACTTATCCTCCAGTGCAACTTGTGATTTTTCTACCTAATTATCCATTTTTGACCAATTGTGACTGACACTCCGGAGCGACTTATAGTCCAGAAAATAACCACTTCTAAAGGCACTCACTTGCTAGTTAATTTGTACAAGAACTGCGTTCCCCTTCATCTGGACATTAGTGTGGATTTTAAACAGGTGGCCAAAACATGCCTAATTCAAATTAAACTGTACTAATCAACTAACCACCACAGGGTGATGGAACTGAACAAATGAAAAATAACCTGGGCTTTTCACAGACGTGCTGCTTTTAATATCGTAACATGACAACGACAATATAGTGGAAATTTTAATATTGCGATATTGCGCTTCTTTTTACGTAACAAGCAACTATGAGAGACGTGACACATAAGCGCAGTGGCTCTATGTAATGTAAGGTTATTAGTGTTATAGTGCCAACCAATGACAGTTGTGCAAACAATGTGGAGTCATCAATCAGCAAGGCCATTTTTTCATTTAATATCTTGAAATTGATTGAAGCAGTCCTATAAACAAGTCTTCAATTAGCCTACTAAATAGCCTACATTAAGCAAAGAGAACATTTTGACATGTTCTGTTTGTGACTGCTTGGACTTTTCTTCAACCAGGGGAAACTAAATGAACAAAACAGATCGTGAGCTTTCGTTGTCAAAGCTCCTTTCGTTTTGGATTCCAAGACGAGTTGGCAGCCGCATCGTGACGGGGTTTCAACAACACCTGCCAGCAGCGTAGCTCAGTTAAAAAAGCTGCATGGAGCATTTTTTTTTTTTTTTTTTTTTTTTTCCAAGCGCCTTTGCTCTGTGGCACACACAACTCAGGGAGTCGCCACCTCAGGCTATGTCCTGGCTCAGGGCAAGAATGTGTTTCAATCCTTGTCCAAACCTGGTTGCACTGTGCAAATGCTTCCTCCAAACACTCTTTTAGAACTCTACAGTGTGAGGAGTGGACTAATAAATGTCAATCCATGGACAGAGTGGACCAACCTCTCACTCCAGGGAGGCTCTAACTGAAAACCTCTCAGTATGAGAGAGAAAAGAGCTTGGGTTGACAACATCCTCCCCGTAATTAGCATTTTTCTATGTGCTCTGAATTTGTACTTTTTACTACATATTTTTATTCTTTCCATTGCTATATGCTGTGTGAATCACTTCCTATTCTCGCTGGAGAGAATTGTGGTTTATAAATAGATTTGCCTTGCGTGGTGTTTTCAGGTACCTCCATGCCTCGGCGTTCTTTTCTGTTTGTACACACTGCCTACGCTCGGAGTCTGCTGAATCCCCAGTAGAAGGCCAAGGGTTAATTGAAAGGGCTTGCATTCTCTGTAAACAGCATGCTCCAATCGTTGGGGGGTCATGTTCCCCGGACAACATAGCTGGGCTGATCCTCTGCTTCAGCCTCGGGGCCTGAGACCTGCTCGGTCTTAAAGTCTTCTGTTACAAGGTGGCCTACAGGGCAGCGAGGGAGGGAGAGAGATTTAAATTGCTTATGGAATTTACATTTGCACAAATTGTTTTCTCCTGATTTTCTGTCATGATTTCTCTTAATTAAAGGTGATTTTTATTTTATTTTATTTTTTATTTTTTAAAGCTATTTGGGAGATGGAAGATTTCACCTGGAGTCCATCATGATCGCAAATCCAGATGTTCCTGCCTACAGGTATGCGAAATGATACGTAACATGAACTGTGTTCTTCATTCTTGAATGTAGGAGTCGTGTATTGTTTGTCAAGAGGATCAAAAGTATGAAAATAAAATAAATAAATAAAAATAAAAATAAATAGCAAAAAAATTTTAATGATCCCGAGTCGAGGATGGGTATTTTACAGGTGCGTTAATAAGAAACGAAACTTCTTCACACTGCACTGAACACCAGCCAGATCCACTTTTTTTTTTTTTTTTTTTGCCATTCAGAAAGGGGCGCTTTGTGTTATTCAGAAGATTTTACCTTGACGTTGCCCATCAAAAACAGAGTTAAAAAACACACACATCTCATTCAATGTTTGCTTTATTCTCATTACTATTTACATTATTGATTCCCACTGAAGGTATCAAAACTAAGAATGAACACAAGTGTAGTTATGTACTTAACGATAAAAAGGTGAAATAACTGAAAACATGTTTTAGAGTGTAGTTTCTTCAAAATAGCCACCCGTTGCTGAGATTGTTGGCATTTTCACCTCTGGGAACTCATTCAATATTGTTGGTAAACCATTTCAGGTGACTAGTTGACTAAGCTCATCAATGGAATGCCAAGAGTGTGCACAAAATCATCAGCGCAAAGAGTGACTACCGTATTTTAAAAAAAACAAACAAACAAAAAAACTGGAATATAAAACGTGTTTTAAATTATTTCACCTTTTTTTTAATTGCATAACTCCACATGTGCATTCATAGTTTTGATGCCTTCAAGTGAGAATCTACAATGTAAATAGTTATGAAATAAAGAAAATGCATTGCATGAGGATCTGTGTCCAAACTTTTGGGCTGTACTGGATGCATTAGATAAATCAAAACTGTGATCTTTTGCTGCCGTGTCCTGATAACACCCGACGAGGACAAAATATGTTGTTTTGTTTTTTTTATGACTTGCTGTTTATATGCAAAGTGAAATTGTGTTATAGGTATATGCACAGCTGCACAGCTCACCGGTCTCTGTCACAAACAAGATTCTAATCTCAAGTGACGGCCCCTGTATCCAAGGAAAGCAGATTAGATAGTCTGAAGTGGCTCGAGTTTACACCAACTCCTGTCATACTTGATGTGTTTCCATGATTGGATTTTTAATCTCGTCTTGCATTTCGGTCCTTGGGATAGACATCTGAACAATCGTCACTTGGATTGCGGTTAGGAAAAAATGTGTATTATTTTTCCGTCTAGGTACGACCCCTACAATAAAGTCTTCTCCAGGGAGTACTACGACCACGAGGCTATGCGTGCCTTGAGGCGAGAGGCCATCGACAAGGCTCGCTCAGCCCAGAGATGGGGCCTCATTTTGGGCACGCTGGGCCGTCAGGGAAACCCAAAGGTTCTGGAGGTGAGAGTGTGCGTTTTGTTTCAGCATTGTTTGTGTCCTTAAGGCCTGCTCTGCAATAGCTTGTAATATTTTTCAGTTTGACATTTTTAGTAACAAGCGGTTCCAGCACTGGAAATCTTGACGCTGCAAAAGCCAGTGTTGTTTTTAAACAATGCTAATTGTTATATATAATCCACCAAATGGATACAGAATGTTTACAGTTTTTAAAAATACACATATATGTAAATATGAGTAGCGATGAACATTTTTTTAAAATTGTACAATCGTGATTTTTTTTTTTTCTGCAATATTGGGATTGTGATTAAACATTTTTTTGAGGTCCTATTCCAGTATATTTTATTAACAAACACAAGCAATAATAATCTGTATTACAATTAATAATATCACTTTTATTATACATAAATGTTTTGGTCTTAAAAGTTAGACATAGGCTAAAATAAAGGTAGTATTGCAAGATATGAAAATACCGTATGTAGACTGCACTTTTTAAGCACTGAACATATCTAGAAACTGTATAAATAAGTAAAATATACATATTTAAAAAAAAATAGTCTCCCAATCGACTGAAATGAAGTAGTTTTTTTTTTTTTTAATTATTAATTTTAACTACAGTCTTTGCAATTTCAAAATTGTATTCTACTACTTTGTGGTCTCATATGAATTGGATGACCATTAGTAATTTGATTTATTTATTTATTTATTTATTTATTTATTTATTTATTTATTTATTTATTTTTTGACAATTTAGCTAAAAATTTCATTTGTTCTAAAAATACCACAGAGTCCTCCCTCCTGCTTTAAACGGCCCACAGACTTCACATTATTGATCTTAGCCATCATGAAAATCAATAGGACAGTGTGAACTATACATGTAAAAAGCCCATTCATATAAAGTACTACCGTATTCATATACTGATCCATTATAAATGTGAAGATTTCATCCAGGTAAATCATTATCAAACGATCCGCAGGACTTCTGCCTTGCATGTTTTCCACATCTAAGTGCTCTAATGCCCACTTTAAACGGCGCTACCATTATCAAACTTTGCAGGGCTTGATAGTATCTGGAACCTTCATGCTTGAAATACTCCAAGACCACGCGTGCCATGACTCAACGTATGATTTGCTTTAGAACCTATGCTAATCCACTACGTGAAGCACATATAAATGTCATCGGTGTGCACTGAAAGGCATATGGCGGCAGTCTTTCTGCCCGCCAGTGAGGGGAGAGGTTAAATTTTAGCATAAACGAGGAGGAGGATTGAAGGGGGATTTACAAAAGCTGAACTTCTCTGCCATATTGATCTGTAGAGATTAAGAAGTGGAGTGCTAGATAACGTTTAAAGTATCATCTGATTGGAATTAAAAAAAAAAGTTATTCACATGGACAGAGACATTTTTTTTTCTATCTTACTAAAACTAACATTTATGAGATTTCTACATATCTGCGTGGGATAGGTGTTATAACAGGATATGTCCTTCAAAAAGTCAATTGATTGTGGGACCTCTTCACCCTTAATTTTTTGATGAATTCAACTTGACACTGACCTTGTGCAGATTTTTTCTACTTTTTGGAAACATTCCCTCTGGATCTCGCGTGAAAGAAAACGAGTTCAATGGACAAAGCAATTGAATAAGCGCGTGCTTGCATGAACGTCTCATGAAAGCAAGTGGCTAGGGTGCCGCAACCTAAAATCGTGTTTTACACATTCTGAGCACTTGTTCTCTCTGTAGCACCTGGAATCAAGGCTGCAGTCGCTGGGCAGGCGCTTCACCCGAGTTCTTCTGTCTGAGATTTTCCCCAGCAAGTTGGATCTGCTGCCTGATGTCGACGCGTGAGTAATGAGATGCTCATGCGCTAACACGCTACCAAAAGTAGGGCACCGCTTGATCACAGCCTTTAAGAAGATGCTGGCCAATTGTTCTCATTGCCTACCTTACATCTGCACTTAGAACTTTAAGATTTTACCAAGGACCTTCACTTACTCTTAAATCTGCCGGGTCAAAATTAACCCAAATTGGTTGGACTCGCTTAGCCCAGTCCTGGGTCCAAAAAAGGATGGAGCCAATGCAAGGTTATTTATACCCAGCGTATCGGGTTGATGATTTGACCCAGCACGATTTTGACCTAATAAGGCGTAAATACTAATACTGTTGAATTACCACAAAATTTGTAACATATCAGTACTGGAAGGCTGTGGCTAAAAATAATACAAATTTTATTAACAACATTTTCTAAGAAGAAGATTTTTTTTTTTTCCTGTATTAGAATAAAGTGTAATTACACATCCACTACAGTAGGCGGCAGAGGTGCTCTCATTGTCTCATTATTATCTCCTTTGCAGAGGTGTACTTAAAATAAATTTATAGACAGACAAATTATACTGTTTTAGTGGCAGCAGAGGGTTGCTGAGGTGTGAAATATTTTCTTCTTCCTGGTGGGGAGTAACAAAACATAATTGATGAGCACTGAACTATACACACATTTTGAAAAAAACAAAACAAAACAAAACATATTTTATTCTTCAACTAGCCACTCCGTCAGCCTCTATTGAAGACAAAACGCTGGGCGTAATATCACTGGAAACATCAGAAGGGTTTCTTAAAGTGGCCATTAACCCATAATGACAGGGGAGACTGCAATTTCAGTGACACTTGCAAAATGTTCAATGTGGTTATGAAAACAGAAGACACATCACCAAAAAAATGACCCCCCCCCCCCCCAATAACCCAAACATTAAAATCATTTTAGAAGAAAAAAAAGGTACAATTTAACCACCTATTATACACACTCTGTGGGACATGAGGGGAAAACAAAGATACAACACAAAAGGACCACATTTTAATAGATGTATCATTGTGCTGCAGTTTCATTATTCGGCTACATGTTCATGACGACTGAGCGATTCAGATGAGGACACCAAGAGTGCATTATTGTGATATTGACCCTGCTGCAGCAACCATTACTTGAAAAATATTCGTTTAGGAGATGACAAGGAATATTAGCTCGCTTTGTGCCGTTTGCTTAAGGCTTGCAAATAAATGCATCATTGTGGCCTTTTCCCTTTTGTGCCGCTACCACAGTGCATGCATGGAGGATTTAATATACTCTCTTTGAAAAGGTCACAAGTTTTCACTTTAGTTTAGTAAATACAACACTTGTCCTCCTATTGTGCCCGTAATAAATTCTGGTTTTTTTTCTGTTTTATTTTTTTTTACCCCCTTGTGTTAAAGCTACTTGTGTCCTAAAGAAGTGTTTGTCAAACTTTGTTTCAGAAAATATCACATTAGAAACAAAGAAGAAAACTGCCTGCCTACATTTTCCCTTTTTTTTTTTTTTTTTTTTTTTACTGTATCTTGATTTTGGTAGTCCAAACACAGAAATGTCAGAAGGAAAATGTGCTTCAAAACTAGAACCTGTTAAAATATACTTGATCTCTTTTATCTCCTAATCTATTTTTTTTTATGTGTGAAGTGATGCCTTGAGATACGAGTTGAATTTGTTCCGATCTCAAATCGTCTTATCCCATTGCAGGGAATGGAAATGTCATTCATCTGTTCCAGTCTCCCCAAAACAACAACCCCAAAAAATCTTGTTTTTAATAATAAAAATAGCACAATGTAATATTATACTTTATAAAAAATAATGTGTACAATACAGCCATACAAATACAATGGAGTGGAGTCTGACCTAATCTCTCAGCTTCTCATAATGGCAGAATTTTTAGTTGTCCTTTGTAAAGGATAAAGAATATCTGCCCCAGTTTTTTTTTTTTTTTTTTTTAAGTTTGACAGTAACCTTCAGCTGAGTGTCAATAAACAGCTTGAAGCCCTTTTTTTTTCCTCAAGAAAATTTCCTATTGTTATCTGTCAAACTGCGTTTGCTGTGAAGTGAGTTGAGTCCCCTGCCACCACACATCATTGACCTCACAAATCAAAGCAAGAAATCGGCCGATTGGCAGCTTGTATTTCGAAATACTCCAAAGTGGTCCAAGGAAAACACTCTGAGCAGCACTTTTTTTTTTCAAAAGAATGGCATCATTGTACAATCTGCTGTTATGACTGAAATGTGCATGAATAGTCGAAGGCCGGATGGGCGTCGTCATGAAGATAACAAACAGGCTACGGCTTCAGTAATATAATTGAAATTCATGGGGAGTGTGTCTGCTTTTACCGTTGCAGCAGTGACACATTGTCCAGTTTCATCAGCAGACAGGCAACGCATATCAAAGGCGATTTGATTTGTATGTTACACGTCTTTGTATTTGTTAAATTGGAAAGGATTACCTCAATAAACAAGAATTCCTTTGTATGCCATGCAGACTGGGGATGTTGAAGCACGTAGGGATCTATAGTAGGTCGATAAAACATGCTGCTGATAATCCCGGTGTGATAAACTCCCCGCCAATGAATGCGCAGTCTTGCTCTTATAATCATAATTGAAAGTTGCCGGGGATTTCGCAATTTGAGGATGGAGGTGAATGTGGACCTCAAAATTATACTTGTCATACTTGCACTTACGACTGAACCATGTTGAAAAATAAAATCCCCCCCCCCCCCCCCCCTTGATAATTGCAAATGCGATCCCGACCTAAATCAAGCAGTTATTTTACAACCTTTGCAATTTAAAATTTTCATTCTATTACATTGCCATGTCGATTTGAGTTTGATTAATTGTTCAGCCCTGCGGTGCATTAATAAGAGGTGTGATATGTGAGGGGAGGAGTGAGTGAGTGAGAAAAAGACGGCAGGTTTGAGCGAGATTGAGAAGAGCGAGAGAGCAATGCTGAGGGAGTTGAACGGGGTCGGATCTTGGAAAATGGTGAAAGTGCTTTTTTGTTGTCCGGCCATCTATTTGAGACCGATGTTTGAGTGCAGCTTTCAAGTTATGTAAGTCAGGCCCAGCTCACCCGTCCACAAAACCTCATTACAGACCAAATGACTTTTCTTTCAATAACATGTAAGTGTTTAAATTCAAAGGTAGTATTTTCTTTATCCAAAAGTATCGGGACTTGGTCATTACTTTCTGTATAAACATGGGGAAAAATTGACTTTTTGGACAAATAAAAATCCCAAACATTATTAAGGGGAATAAACAGTAGCTCAATTCAGTTGTCCACCGATTTTCTATCTAATCCACTTAAGACTAGAGCGGTTTATAGCTAAATGATCCCAGAATATTAATAAGATTTCAGGAGGTAAAATGAATAAGAAAGAAATATTGATGGGAAGTTTTTAAAACAGAAAATTTCTATGCAACTTTTATGTCTTTTGCCAAGGCTATCCAAAGTTCCCAGAGTTTTGTTTCATAATATGAGATAGAAGTATTTTTTATTAGGACAGAAATTGTGCTCTTGGTCATGTTTTAGTACTACTAAATACTCGAGTTTTTCAACAAGCCAAATGTATTTGTAGTTAAATTATGAACTTATTTGTTGCCAAAGATGCATTTACACGTTTGATTTATATGTTTACAAAAAGTCTTCTTCTTTTTTCTGGATTTTGGGCAATGCGGCTAAATTTCCTGAAACTTAACCAATGTTCGACTGCTGATTACTCGAGAATGAAAATGGGTAGATTCCAACTTTTCTGAAAGAAGAGAGTCTATTGTTTCATTTGGTGGATTTGATGTAATGTAATAAATCATAGCACAGAATATTCTGTGGGTGTGAAAAAAAGTCAGTCAAAATGATGTAAAATTGCAGGCGCTCTTAGTTTGTGATGAGTGCAAATGGCTGCCGTTCAATGACTTAAAGAGGAAAGAGGAAAAAAAAGTATCAAGTGCTGAAAGAGCTCCTTCTGGTGCCTGACACGACAAGTTTAACTTTCGAGAGACGTCCAGATGTTCCAACTGTGCTCGTTCAGTCACTCATCGAGTCAACTTTCGGGATGGGGTATGGAAGGTGTCTTTTAAACAAGCCGCTGCCATTGTTTCATCATTGCATCCGTAATTTATCAGACACGCCGCCTGCGTGTATTTTTGGCTTATCTGATCCGCACAGCTGGAAATTGTTCAGCAGCTCTCTTTACCCACCCCCCTTCGTCCCATATGATTGCTTTTTTTTGTGAGCCCGGCTACAATAGACACAACAAGCCACCAGGCGTCTCGCAATGTGCCGAATCCATCGTGTTGCATTGTGGGAGGGATGGAAGCACGAGAGAGAATTTTCCACACGGCGCACAGTCCCATTTCAAGCTTTCTACGCCTTTAGACACCCACATAGTCATATAAAAAAGAGCCGCCATTATCATATTCTCTTAAGTGTGTAATTAGACGATCCCCGAGCAGGCTTTGTACTATTGTACACATATCTGCTCGCCACACACGCTTATCTCCACTAGACCGCCGCCATACCAGCCAATGCATTGCCGCATTTAATCTCTTCCATTTGAGATTTTGACAACAGCCCAATTAAATAGCGTTTTCTGTGAGCGTGTTACGTCTCGCAAGTATCGAAAAGCCTAATTGCTTCAGGAATGAGGCAAGGTGGCGAGTACGGCGCGTGGTTACAGCAGCGCTACATGTTGTCAAGTCTCCAGTTGTGTTGAGCGCTCACATGACAGGTTTTGTCTCAGAGTCTAAAAAACGTCTCATTTTTGGATCATTTGCTTTCAATCTTGTCCATATAAGAGACGAGCCCAAAAGCTCACTATTTTGCTCCTGTCCTCTTTCACTGCCCATCAGCACTGCACAGCTCCTCTGAAGTGTAATTAGGAGAAAGAGAGAGAGGGATGGAGTTATTTTGGGGTCTCTTGAAAAGCTTCCATCCATCCATCTGTCTTCTACCACTTATCATGTTCAGGGGCCTGACATTGGCCGAGAAGCATGGTACGTTCTGGATGTGTCCCCGGTTAATCGCAGGGCACAATAGAAACATTTCAAATTCTCAGCAATGAATGATATAGTGTCACAAATTAACTGTGTATGGAGTGTAGTTAAAGCGCTATATATAAAAGCAGTCCATTTACCATTTATTCGCTGCCTGCAAAAAAAAAAAAAAAAAAAAAAAAAAAAAACACGCAAGCGCAGTGCAAATATGCAGAATCAACGGTGAACAGAAGTAGAAATTCACCACCCACTGCAAAAATTGGACTTAAATCCACAAGGAAAAAAAAAGTCATGAAATGAGGAATATACTACTTAAATTAAGTTAAATTATCTACCAATGCAACAGATTAAAAAAAAAAAGTACACATAGCTTCCACAGATGTCTTGAAACTAGTGGATAGATCTTATTTGTAGCATGTCTACCATGTTGTTTAGGAGGTGTTGCTGTAGGAGACGCCGACTGAATTTAATCTGGAATTTAGAATCCGCAAGTGTCTCTAAATGAACAGGTTGGGAATTGCTCCATAAGCAACAGGAAGTGATCCAAGTGCACAACAGGAAATTACCCAGAATTGCCCCAAATTGAACAGCAAATGTTGCAAAGTGAACAGGAAGTGATCAAAGTTCTTGGAAAAAAAATAAATAAATCTTCTATTTTCCATAATTTTTCAGTGATTCAAACCATTCCTACTTTAAAACTCTTCAGCAAATATTGCATCAGGATTTGCAAGAGCCAGCAGTGAAATTTAAAATTTCTGCAGGAATTTTCTCTTTCTTTTTACATACATTTCCCACACCGATAAATAATGCAATTAATCTGCTCCAGAGATCAAATATTCACAATCGTTAAGATTTTATTTATATTATAGTGTAATAGTCAATACATGAAATTAGACTAAAAAAAAAACAATAATTACCTAATTTTATCTATATTACTACAGTTTTACTCGCACCAAAAATCCACATTCTTTAAAATATGCTTCGTAAAGGAGATCAGAAGATTCCTCCTTGCTTTGTCTTCTTCGGTTGTCATGTGGTTTTTTTTTGTGTTTTTTTAAATAACCCCAAGTTCATTGCTTCATCTGACTTTCCTCTTAGACCTTTTTGCTTACCCAGTGGACTGAGAGTCCTGATTTGCTTATGAACTGCTGTTCTGCTTTTGAAACCACACTTCCGGTCCCTTTCAGCTGACTGTTGTACATAACAGCAAGTTACATACATGCAGAATGTTACGCATCCACTCAATCACAATCAAACCCTTTTATTGTAATTACAGGTGTCCTCCTCAGCTGATTGCCTTTGGCGATGCAAAAAAAAAAAAAAAAAAAGCATAAAAGCGTCCAAATTATTCGCCTCAAACTGATGGACTTAAAGGTCTTATTTCCAATTCACCATCCCGCTCGCTTGTGCACACACGCCGGCCGTGAGGAGATTGCCGCCAGTGTGTGTGACTCAGCTGGCTCTCAAATTACGAGGGATGGAAAACAATTCGCTCTTCGGGAGAGAGAGAGAGAGAAAGAGAGACGTTTAGAAGCGCGAAGAAAAAAACACACAACAGAATTTGAAAATGAGAAAACGCCACGCGTTCGCCCAAAGGGCGGGCGGAATATTTCTGTGCCGAGCGGGAGTCAACTGTGCAATCAATTCAGCCGCTTAGAAACTTTGCCAAAAGTTGGCAAAAGGGAGAATAGACAGATGGGCAATTTTGACATTCAGGCGATTAGGCTTTTATCCCACCCGCCCTGCCCCCTTTTCCTCCATCTTTGCCTCTTTAAGCAGCATCATACATCTGGCCTTATCTTCTTGGCCTTTACACGCGTCGCTTCATCTTTCCTCGTCAATAGCTGGAGCTCTGTCATTGGAATTAGGGACAACGGTGGGCTGCCTCGCTGGCGATGGAGCCGTGCATAGGATTGATCTGCAAAAGCTAACCTGCCCCCCCACCAACCCCATTGTTCATTTTCTCCCCTCCAGCTGTTTAGCCCCCCCCCCCACTTCATGCATTTTCAAGAGTAAACACTCTTTCTCTGGCAGACACTCTTTGCTGCCTCTCTCTTCTTCTCCTTGCCTCGTGCCCCTCCGCCCTCGATCTCCATCTGCTCCATCTTTATTGCTCTTCCTCCCTCCGCTATCTGCGTCTTCCTCATCTCTTTCATACACAGGCCCCACCCAGCAGTCCTCCTTACTCCCTCCCACCACTCCGCTGTCTGCCAGCTATGTAGGCTACCTCCATGGAGACCTGAATGGTGCTTCTTTCTCGCTTTTTTTTTTTTTTAATTCACACTCACCTAACCTCTCCTTCTTTTTCCTCTCACTGCATTTTCTTTTTTTTTTTTTTTTGGTCCCCGAAAGCCCCCGACCTCTCACCTACCCCCTTTTGCAACATCACTCATCCCCTGACTGCTTCCGCAGTCACAGAGCGTAGCGCGGCTGTTTGCGAATCAGGGCACATCTCGCCAACAGATGCCTGAGATCAGGTGGAGGCTGCACGGCTGCTATGTGTGAGAGAGTGGACGCATATGTGCCCCGCCTCCCTAATAGGATCTCGGTGAGGTGTCTTGGAACTCAGGTGGTACATAACATGCTTGCCTACAATAAAATAAAGTTGAAATAATTGAAGACGTCTCATAAATGTGACATTAATAGACAATTCGGGAAAAATAATCATTATTTTGATTGATATTAAAATCATGGTTAGTAAACACGATTATTCATTGATTTCAAAATGTTGCATGAATTCAACTACCAAAATTCAAGTTTAAATATAACTTGGAGGAAAAAGTTGTTTTTGTATGTTTTCCTACAGCGTTTGTGTGCGAGGTTTCGTTATTTGAATTTAAATACCGACTTTGATGGCTAATGCTAATTTTTGCTAGCCGGACAATAGGGATTTCCATTGAGTTTTAGCATTAAGCTAAACAATGTGTGCTATACAATGTGTGTACTTCTTTTTGTTGTGTGTTTTAGTTTTACAATAACCTTCAACGGTGGTGTCAATAAACATCTTAAAAATCACGCAAAAGAACTTTCATCACGTTCATCGTTTTTCTCACATCATAATAGTGCTGGGTTTAAATAATCAAATCGAAATCGAACCGATTTTCCTTTTTGAGCCTGAAATCGATTCATAAAAACCATGAATCAGTTTTTTTAATAGCTCTTTTCCCCATAAATTCATAAGACAATAGAATTTTAAAGGACAAATGTTTGTATCTTAGTTTCACAGGAATTGAAAAGTATTTTCTTACATTTATGAAAGACCTCACTTCTTGCACTTTAAGACAATTCAGAATCTTTTTAATTTATATTTACAATTATGAAAATATTTTCATCTCATCCTTGCTGATGTCAACGTGTTGCAATAATAAACAAAATCATTAACCAGTTACTGCCCGCGCAAAATGTAATTTCCAATTTAATGTTTGTGGCGTTTTTATGATGTCCTTGATAGTTAAGAAAAATTGATGTTCCATAATTTATCAATATCGGGTTGAATTGAATCAAATCGAGAACAATCCACTCTATACTCCAGCCCTATATTATGTTTTTAGAATCGTGAGAAGTCAGTCAAACTCATGATCACATTTCGATTAATTGCCCAACCCAAGACTTTCATGTTTAATATGAACATTTTCTGAGAACTTCAAAAGTATCTGAAGAAATGAAAACTTTTTAATGGCTTGACTTTTGTCACCTTTGTATTACAATGCATCCCTCGCAAATGCTGGTCTGCTTTGTATCATAACCTTTTTCACATTTTGTCATCCCATCATTGGCATTCAAGTTGACCTTTCTTTCGTCTGTCCGGAGATCGGATTCCACAACATTGCATTGATTGGAATCCACGGTCCATAACCGTTATATTTCAACATCACATACAATGTTCCAGATTGTAAATGAGTGTTTGTGTGGTGGCGCCACTAAAGGAGGGAAAACAAAAGGATTCAGAACTCAATATTTTTAATTAATTGGAATGAAAATGTAAGCAGCGCACTCATGTCCATGTCGGCGTCATGTCCGGTTGGCTGTAATTTGTTTTTATTTTGTCGTACAGTTGTTTATGTCAAGATTATTTAAATCCAGTCCATCCACTTTTCAATATACAGACAGTAGTTCATTGTTCACAGTAGCTATGAGCTCGTATATACTATAGAAAATATTGGTACCATCTGCAAAAATAATGCATTTTAGTGCTTGAGATATGTTCAAGATGTCATTGATATACAAATGAAAGAGTTTTGGCCCTAGCACTGAACCTTGGGGGACCCCACAAGAAATATTACATTTATTGAATGTGTACTGCCCCATTTTGACATATTGCACTCTATCCTTTTGATGACTTTTTAACCACCGTCCAGCAGCATCTTCCCAAATTACATATTTTTCAAGCTTATTGAGGAGGATTGAATGATTAATTGTGGCAAAATCTATTTTATTTTCATATTTATTTTTCTTTTTGATCAATTGCATTTCTAATTTCTTCTCTTCCTTGGATTATTGCCATCAAGAGTTCTGAAACTGCACTGACCTTCATTTATTATTTGAAACTTCTCACACCAATAACTGAAAAAAGTTTCTCAGGAATTTTGGAAAATTGAGGCAATAGAGAAATTTGTCTATATAGTTAGTAAAACTGTTTGTAATGTCATTTCACACGTGAATCCCACCATCGTTTTTTTATTTCAATCCCATAGTGACGAATTACTCAATACTTTCACTATGACATTCCATCTGGTTGATTTGTTGGGAATTCGTGTGCCTTCTCGTCTCCCGCAGGTGGGTGCAGATTGCGTGTCCGCGGCTGTCCATCGACTGGGGTTCGGCCTTCTCCAAACCGCTGCTGTCCCCCTATGAGGTGAATGACCCGCTCGCTCTTGCCGTCGCGGCTCTTCAAACGCCCGCACGAGCCGCGCGGGTGGCGCCACCGACGGACGGCCGGATGCCTCCTTGTGCCGTTCTAGCGGCTCCATTGTCAAGGGTGGCAAAAGTCTTTTCAAATGGTGACGCGGCGGAGCAGCTCCCCCTGCAGGCTGCGTGATCGCACAGCCGCCACCGCCCCTCCATGTTGGTCCTCAACAAGATCCATTTCAAAGCGAGCTGCTGCTGCTGGATTAGAGAAACAAAAAAAAAAAGGAAGGAAGGTGGATTGTGACGGCTTTGGTTTTTGTGGCCGCGGTTTGGTAACGTGAGCTATTAATTCATTTCAGACATCCTCGTGAAATGTCTCTGAGGGACTCACCGCTTTTGAATAGAAAATGCTGATTGTTTTTCCTCTGGTTATACAGTGCAGCTCCTTTTTGTGTGGGAGCCTGCTTTGCTCTCCCTTGCAGCCATTTTTTATTTTTTTTTTTTAAACATTGCATCCAGATCAGTTGAGTTGTAAGGAACGCATCCCGTCTCTCGGAAGTGAGTGCTTTTACATGTGCTGTGGCATTTAGAGAGAAGATGACAGTGGCGGGAGGGAAAGGAGCCGAGAGGGCGGAGTGAGAGGGGCGGGGCCACTTATTTTCAGGGCCTCTCATGTTATATTTATAGTCAATAAGACGCACTCGGCTCTCTTGTCGGAGTGGGGATTAGCGGCGCAAGATAGCATGCGCAGAGCGGAGGAGGAGAGGATGGAGAGGCGGGGCGCCAAAATAAGGACAGAGAAGAAGAGTGGGGAGGAAAAAAAAAAATTCATTCAATTTCATTCTTTCATTTTGTTCCCGTCACTTGAATTTGAACCAAGTTGAATCTGCAATATTGCACTTTAGAAAAGCATGCTCATTTTTTTTTTTTTTTTTTAATAGAGCAATTCATTTTGGACCACCTAGAGATATTTGAACGAAGACTACGCTGACAAAATTTGGCACATTACAGTAATCCAGCATAGATGTATGAAGGCATGGATGGCAAATACAATACAGCAATTACAATGAAAATGGCAGGGCCCTAGAATTGAACCCTGTGTAACACCCTCCAGCAATGACATAATTAAAAAGAAACTTTTTTTTTTTTTTTTTTGCAACATGATTTCATGTTCCAATCCAATTATTTGTGCTTCTCCTTCTGGCGTGCCTGCCTTGGCCACCAGGAGGCAGTATAAAAAAAAATCATATCAGGCAGAATATAAATTCTACTACTACTGTAAGTTACCTAGTAAGATTTTTTAATATTAGCAATATTTTTTTTTTTTTTTTTTTTTTTAAAACCACTGTTTGTTGTTTTGACATGCAACCGACAACCACAGACCAAAAGCCAAAATGTCCCTTGAGCCGAATTTTACTCTGTGGCTGATAACATTACTAAGAGATAAACAATTAGTTACAAACGTTAATAACAAGTTAAATTAAATAAAAAAAAAAAAAAAAAAAGCAAAACTTCTTCTCCAGCAGCTCCTGTGTTACATTTGCCAATGCAGCCACCGACAACTTTGTGACAATCTCACCTGTTCAAGCTGGCTGTTTTGACACCTGTCTCATCTCTCCTGTCAATCTCTCTTCTTTCCCCGCACATCAAAACACTCTTAAAAATTCACTTTTTGCTGGAGAGAAACCGTCAAATCCCAAACCTTTTTGGTCTCTCGTTGATTTTTCTGCTCTCTCGCTACCTTCCCTCAGGCGGCGGTGGCCCTGCAGGAGACCACCTGGAAGGAGGTCTACCCCATGGACTTCTATTCCAATCAGAGCCTGGGGCCTTGGACCCCCAACCACCCGGTCAACCAGCCTGCTCGGCCCCCTCGCGCACAAGCCCGGGTGAGGCAGAGGCGGGATATCTTTCATTTATTTATTTATATGTTTGTTTGTTTATTTTTTATTTGATAGTGTTTATTTTAATTATTTATTTATTTTATTTATTTATATTTCTCTACTTGTAGCCTTTTGAGATTGTGTGATATAATAGGCATTATAAATGAAATGCATTATTATGATTATTTCCGTATGCACGTGGTCATACTGACACCTAGTGGCACATGCGGAACGACCTTCAATTCGCCAATTATGAAAACTGTTCTTCCGTTTTTGATTCCATGTGATTTATTAATATTATTATTATTATTTCAGGTTGCCTCTCCAGCTGCCTTTTCCCTGCAGAAAGCCGACCCGCAGTGTACCCAGGCGCAGTGCGCCCCCTGCAGCTGCCAACAGGAATGACACAGCGACAGCACAACAAAGTGGGTTTTTACACTTAAAGCCGACCTGCCAGAAAGAATGCCCTCACTTCTTCCAGCAAATCACACGGCAGCATTCAGGATCACATGTGCACGCACTTGGAGGTAATCGCTCATAGTAAGGTCGTCATGCATGTTCTTGAGTCCCTTTTGGAGAAGCCGCCGGGTTTTTGCACGCAAATGTAATGAAGAGATGCCACAGGGGGAGCGTGTGGAGGAAAATGAAAGAGAGACAATGAACCAAGAGTGTCGTTGCGGGGGCGACCTATTTGACCTTGATTTAAACGACGGAGCGTGCTTGGAACACTTTATTTATTTAATACTGCTAAATAGATCTGTCACGACAACACTCTATTTCTTTTATGCCACTTTTCCACACAATAAATGAGAAAAAAAAAATCCTGATTATTTCTGTTTGAGTTTTTGGCAGCTTAAATTATTATTTTTTTTTACTAGATGCAAGTCTGGAGCGAGAATATCCACCAGTCACGACTGCTTTCCGTCCTCATTATTTATTGATGGAGGATTCTGTCGATAAATAAATAAATATGTCAGAACACAAATTTTGCTGCAGGAAAAAAAGCAGACTGTCCTCTGCACAACCTGAGAACTCGTCCCACCCCGCCCTCACCCACATTCCTCATGGGTGGGGCTTAGGTGTTAACGCCAAAAAAAAAAGAGAAAAATTCCAACACTTTTCTCATCACGACGTCTCCTTGGTAACACGTCCATCCTCCTCGTCATGTGTCTCACGTTCAGGCGTACGGGCGAATGCACGGCAGAAAAAAGAAAAAAAGAAAGAAAGAAAAAATGAATCAGCCACGCAAAGACCTTCATGTTTGTTTTACCAGTTGTTGTTTACCTGTTAGGAGGCAGCAAGAACATTTAATGAGTGCCTTCCCCAAAACTGAAGTGTGGCTTTTTAATTTAATCTTCAACTCTGAAGAGAAGATCAGAAAGGGATTTTTCCAAAGCTGACTGAAGACAAATTTTGTTTGAAAGTCTTAAACAGCAATAAAAAAAATAATAATTCTGAACAGTAAAGACGGAAAAGTTGATACTTCTTCCTACAAGACGTACTGTATTATGCAATTTTCCCCATAATTTCAAATGACTATCAGTCATATCAATCACTATCAATACAATATTAGACTATAGACTATCAATATTTTGTACTTTCATTTGGCAGATGCCATTTCTGATATTTGACTGAATGAAATTCCGATAACCAATTCATCGGTCGAACAAATTTTGAATTTTTTTGAATACTTACAATTAAAAATAATAATTTGACTGCTTCCCATTTTTTTTGTTTTCTTTTTTTGAATTTATTTATTTATTTTTAAAACTTAAAACAGGGGAAAAAAATGGCAAAAATCAGCCTCTTTGGGAGGCTCGGGGGGGTTAAGAATGTCTTTGTCTGGTATTTAAAAAAACAAAAAGCCAAAAAAAAGCCCCAAAAAATCTGCCTGTTTTGCGGGGAGGCAAAATATCCAGAAAATCATAAGTTACAGCACACTTTGCACACCCTGTTCCTTGAATTGTGTTGGGCCAATTTTGAATCGGACTTTGGTTGCCATGGCAGCTGGGGGGTGGAAAGCCCAACAGTTTGTGTGCAATATAACGAAAACTCAGTTTTCCATATATCCTCTTTAAAGCCAGAATTTATGTATTTTGCTTTTATAGTAATTTATTATTGGCATAGTTTGCTTGCGCTTTAGCAATGTCAAATGTAAAACATCCCCAATCTATTGTTTTTTTTTTCATCCACCTTGAGTTACATTGAGTCAAATATCTCAAAAAGCAGATATTTGCCAATACACTGGCTTGATAGATTCATCAAAAGGCTTTTTTTTTTTTTGTCCATTTGTTTAAATCCTTCCCTTTGGCTATATTAAAAATGGCTGCGTGTATCCCACTTGTGTTAAACTGCATGGCAAAGTGTGACCACTAGGTGGTACTGTTAGCGTAGTTTATTTGCAATGCTGTTGAGTCACCCCTCTCTCAGGAGAGGCCGAGTTGTCGAAGCATCCTACCTATTTTTGTTGCTTGCTTGCTATTAATGAATAAATTCGTCATTGCAATGCATTTTTGAAGCTGTCCATGCATGGGATCCGTTTGGCACATGACTCAGGAAGTGCGTTCGAGAGCGCACTGTCCTCTCGTATCTTGATTACATTTAAAAACACCTCAATGTGTTGCGTGTGAACTGTCGAGACACTTCGTAGGTGGGTGACAAAGCGCAGTTAACGAAAGTATATGTGGGAGCAGAACGCAGGCTGTTAAGTTTGTTGTGACAAGAATAATGACAATCAGTGTCTGGTGCGAATATACATCTTTTGTCAGGCATTCATCAGCTGCATAGCGTCCTTGACGACGATGTTCCTGTGAGATTTGTTTTGTTTTTAATGCGGAATGCAGTTTCACAAGTGGCAATATAATGAAAATGTGTATCTCAATTTTCTATATGTAGAAAGAACATGCTTGAGGGCCATAATGTAGTGATGGCAATCTATGCATTAAAAGTGTGTACAATTAAAAGTTGTAAACTTGTACATGTTTACTATTCTTATCATAAAAAAAATCTTATAATAAAAACATGCATCTAAACAAAACTGAAAGTACAGTATAAAGCTAATTTTAGGATGCAGACCAGTTTGCTAAATGCTAACAAATCTTTAAGTTGTCAAACAATAAAAACAATTGAAAGCAATAAACCTAAACATAAACCTTTTCAAATGAATTAAAAGCACTAAAACAAACCACAAACCCCATTATTTTAAATACTGATCAACGCGATAGCTACGTTAACGTGATTAATTTAAAAAAAAAAAAAAAAAAGAAAAGAAAAAAGACTACAACACATTAAACTGAATTATTCTAGTTAATAATAAAAAGGCATCTAAACAGAGAGAGAATGTTTTGGTCATAAGCCAAATCTACTAAGGCTATCATGCTAAATGCTAATAAGTCAGCTATATTACGTCATGTGATGAAATAATCATATGATAAATACAATTGAAAGCAGTACATATATTTGTTAATACAACCCATTAAACTGAGTTAGCGTAAATAATGAGTATATATCGAAGTTAAAAGTAAAAAAATAAATAATAATAAATCAATATATATAACAGTCATTGCTGACCCTGGGTGGGACCACGCATGCACTTCTCCTTTATTACAAGTGTGGTGGTTCATTGTTTTGATGGTATTGTTTATTTTCAAGGTGTGAATATTGGCCGCCGAGTGCATGAAGCTCGAAAAAGACTCTTCAAAGGAAAACAAATAAGTGGTGTAAAGAGATGACTAATCCTGCGTAGGAGCTCAGTTTGTCCCTGATGCTTTGGACCACAAGCCCCCCCATCACACACACACACACACACACACACACACACACACACACACACACACACACACACACACACACACACACACACACGCGCTTAAATAAGCTGCACAGTGCTGTCATACTCCTTCCACAGCCCACTGTCCTTAATTTCCCTCTCCATGACCCACTTTAACCATTCTAAGATGTCTGAATAATGTTGTAAATAGCAAAAAACAAAAACAAATGAGCTCCTGTATGACACAACTGTAGCGATCACATGATCCGTATGCCTTTTGAGGGGTGATTATTGCTTGCGGTGTCCCTTGTGATCCTCGAGGAACAAGTGGCGTTGTTATTATGAAAAATAATGCTGATTTAGAAGAACTTCCATTAGTCGGCTGAGTCATTGTTAAAAAGGCCGAAGAGGGAAACAAAACAACAGTAAGAGAGCGAGGAGGAAATGTGACTCATTGGTGACTAATGGATGCTGCTGCTGCCCACTGCAAGTATAAGCGGAGCAGCATCTCACGCTCGAGGATGTCTTGGCTTGCTCTGCGACTGGCTTGAAGAACGTTACGCGTCAGATCCGTTTTTTTTTTTTTTTTTCTTATGTATTTCTGTTCCCTTATGACAGCGTTTTGCTAACATGTATTGACGAATGTGGACGCCTCTTCTGACGACGAGCAATTGAGATTTTGAATGATTTTAACAATTTGTGACATAAGTATGTAACTTCCTGTTTTTAAGTGGCGTTTTAGAAACTCTTGTTTTTATTAAACTTTGTGACTTTTTAGTAGGGAGAGTGCCATTTTGACAACTTTTGGCATCGGCCTTTTCACGAATCTGATAGCCGATAAAGCTGTCATCTCACTGAGCGGTGAATGCTTGGGAACGTAGCGAATTTTGAGTTTTTATATCAGGATTAGTAATAAGTCACAGTTTTTACTTGTTGCAAAGAATTTTTTATTTTTTTTGTAACTTTTTATTTTACCATTTTTCAACATACAAAGTGAAAGTCATACAAATAAACAGACTTGCAAAGAGCACTCAACATTGCAAGGGATTACCAAATACAAAAATAACAAAAAACTAATAATTAAAAAAAAAAAAAAAAAAAAGGTTCCGAGATGTTACCAAAAAAAAATACAAAAATTGCCTAAACAAAAATAAAATACCTAAAATGACACATCCTTACAAACAATCTGCAGCATTGCTGAGGTATGCAGGTTGCAAAGAAATTTTGAACATGTTCAGACATTTTTTTTTGTCTGAGAAGATCATTTGAAACCTTTTATGAACCCTGACAAAAAAAAAAAAAAACTTGCTATGTTTGCATGAATTTTTGTCGCTCAATGAGATGGATTCATTTATGTATTTATTTAAATTTCCACTTTACTTTTTAAATGCTGATGCTGACACTGGGAACTCTCTACACTTTTATTTTTAAAAAGTAAAGAAAAAAATGGTTAAAATTAAGAATTTATGTTGAAATTTTGGAAAACTTGATTGACTTGCTTAGTTTTTAATTTAGGTTAACACATGGTGGTGACCTGGAAAGCTCCTTGCATTTTTTAAAATCGTTTTTAAATAAAGCTATCTATTCTCTATATTTAAAATTAAAAGAACATTCAAAGTGTTGAAAATTTGAAAAGTTGTTTTAACCAACATTCTTAATGGCATTTCAACAAAGTTATTATTATTATTATTTGTATTTTTTTTGACGCAAGTATTTCCTCTTTTACTGCAAATGAGTATTGACTTGAAATATCGGTTATCAGCCTCCTTGACTACTAATAATCGTATTGGTATCGGCGCTGACAAAAAGCATATCTGTCTATCACTACTTTTTAATGAATTTCAGGATTTTTGAAGAGTAAAATTTTTCAGGTTAACTACAGCACAGAGACTGAAATTATCAGTGTTTGTTCTTCTGGATCTTTGTGCCACTTTTGATACAGTATATCATTATTTTAAATAGACTCAAACACCTGATTGGCCTCCCTGGTAGTGTGCACAAATATATATATATTTTTTTTATCCCACCTCACGATCAGAAATTTTATGATAAACTTACATACATAATCCTTAAAAAGACTTTAAAATAATGTGGTGTGCCACAGGGATCAATTTTAGGTCCTGCACTGTTTTTTTTCCCCTTCCTTTAAATTATATCTCGATCACACCAAATACTCCACTTCCTGTTATACTATGTTTGTTATTGTTTTGACCTATTATCCTTTCTAAATTATATTGATATTAAATCTGTTTTTTAAAAGTATTTTGAGCTTAAATTTGATGTTGATTTGCTTTAAAAATACACATTTTACCCAACAATAATATATAATGTAATATTCATAGGTGTGATTTCAAAAATAACTCCTATTGTCTTCATCCAAAGTTGAACAGTTTTAACACCAAACCTTCGCTAGCAGAGAACGCTCTAGATTAACCAGCACACAACTACCGTTTTATTTTACTCTTGGTCCCAAGTCCCACAGAGAGCGAAACGCGTGCTCTGTCTTTAAACGTTGCCTCATAGTGACATCAGCTTGCTTCACAATAAGTAGCAATTTGGCTAATAGTGAACAATTCTTAAAAACAAAAAAAGCCTTGAAAGTTTTTTTTTTTTTTTTTTGCTACCCCCACTTAGAGTTTGCACCTAATTGAGTGTCTGTCGAGTGTCGGCGATGCTGCAGGTGCTTCCTTTCACAGATCACAGACCTGATGGAGATGTCACAGGGTTTGGCTCCACCCACCCTCAGCCCTTGTACATGACGGACGGACTGACGGACGGACTGATGCGCATCACGTAGCAACCTTCTCCAGATGACTCAGCAGCGGTGCCAACCAGTGTAAGGTAAGTTTGCGTAAAGTATGATTCACGAGGGCAACGAGTTTATCGCCCAGGCAACAATTGGCGCCAGTTCCTTCGGAAATCGAATATCGGTACGTTCAATGTGGGCGCAGGGTTAACAAGGGCAGTGAATAGTTCCACATTGCATCGCAAGATACTGGCGAACGGACGGAATTCGTTTTGGAGAACGGATCCCTGTTGTCGTCTGTTTAGCGGTTTCATACCTTGCCTGGGACGGTAAAAGCCGACTTTCCTGAGATCTTGAAATTTGAAACCGTTTTCTTAAGAAACCATGTACCAAGGCACCTTTATACTGTAGTGACCTCCTGATGAATGAATTATTAATATGCCACGGACATGGTTATAACTTATAAATGCTGCTAAAACTGCGATTTTCTTACATAATTACAAAATAAGGACTTAGTGTTTAAATAAATGAATAGAAAAAAACACGAGCATTTTTTTTTTTTTTTTTGCATGATTTAATTTTTGTACAACTTTTGTTGCCGTACCTTTCATACAAAATTGTATTGACTGTAGGCTTTGTCATCATCATCACTCCATAAATAAGCAGAACAGAATTTAAAACCCAAAGGCCAACCCTGAAACATGAATGAAACAAGGTCATGTCCATTAATCTTTTATTTATTTTTTAAAACGCAACTATAGCACATACTATCGTTATTTATTCGGGCCCAGCCGTTTAAAGAATATTATTTATTTATAAGCTTACTTTGTCATGAAATAAATGCTGTCCAGTATGCATGGGCAGGAAGTCAAGGACATAACATGTTAAGACACAATGTTGTATATATATATATATATATATATATATATATATATATATATATATATATATATATATATATATATATATATATATATATATATATATATTAAATCCACAAATGATGACATGAATAAAAGACGCTTTGAAAATTTAAGTTTATTTGTATTGCACATTTCATGTTCAAGACAATTCAAAGTGTGTTACATAAAGCATTACAAGTATCACACAAAGAGAAACAAAATGTCATTTTAGGCATTGCAAAAATCATAAATTAACTAAAAATAATTTGACTAAAATGATAAAAAGATAGTGAGCAAATGGGGGTTAAAACAAGGGAATAAAATATTCTCATGTGAATTAAGGATAATTTTTTGTTTTCCGTTCTGATTTAAAAGACAGTGAGGAGCATAACAACTAAATGCTGCTTCACTTTGTTTGGTTCTGCATCCTGTCTCAGACGACCGGAGGGTTTTTTTTTTTTTTTTTTGCTTCTGCAAGTATTTTGCTCCAAGACCATTTACAGATTGACAGACCATCAGCAAGATTTTGAAATCTATTCATTGACTCACACTGTAATAAGTTCAAGACACTTATTGATTTGATAAATATATAATTTTTTTTTTACTTTCCATAATGAAAGTAAGGAACCATAGAAGTGCTTCTCAATTAATTTTTGTCACCCCAGGAAGAAACTATTTTGTCCCACACCGCCAACTCTCTGACCTTGACAATATATAATATAATTTGTGAGGTGCTAATACTCCTTGTGCACTCTCTGACATTGAGCTCGCCACCTACTGGAGTGGATGTACAATTACACTTTATTCGAGTACAAGAAGAGAAAAAAAATAATAATTCCCTGAGGTCAATTTTACTCACGTTGCTTTAAGCTAAATTCATCAGTTCATTTTTTTTTTTCCTTCCAAACTGTTCACAAGTTAAATACAAAATAGTAAAAATAATCAAATGCTCTGGCTGTAATTCATACTGTTGTGTTATGGAAACAAAAAAAAACAATCGTTTAATTCAGTCTATACTTTTGAAATAATTTTTGAAATAAATAACTAATTGGGTCTCTGATATATATATATATATATATATATATATATATATATATATATATATATATATATATATATATATATATTAACTGCCGAAAACTGTAATCAGCATTTAAAAAAAGTAAACTAAAAATCCATATCAATTCGGTCCTATTCTTTATTACTTAAAAAAAAATCATTATCTGCTGTTCTCCAAAAACACATTTATGCAGTTACATATTTCACTATAGCAACTCTAGATGCGTTTCCATGCCACTTTGTCCCCCCAAAGGGGCGTTGTGTATTTTTTTTGCCCCCTAGCGACCATGGCTGTAGACTGTTACCACCGGTGCCGTTGCTACAGTAACAATCTAATGCCACGGTCGCCATGGAGACAGAGGAGAGATGTGAGGTGCTGCTATTGGTCGCTCCTGCAGCTGACGTGGTGCCAAAAAAAAAAAAAACTTGCCAGGCATCCTCTTCCCCGCTGAGCTCTCGCCAGGCGTCAGTAGCCATGACTGTAGACTGTTACTGTACTGGGGAGGACTTTTAGCAGTAAGCAGTCTAGAGCCAAGGTGTTGATGCACTGACCACACTTTTGACTGCAGGCTGAAGAAAAACAAAAAAAACAAAAAAAGAGAGAAAGAGGACAATGATGAGAACTTGACGAGCAGCTCACTTGGCTGGAAAGCAACAAGCTGGCAGCCAGCCGGACAACAACAACAACAACAACAACACAGCATTCGGCTGAGTTTTTTTTTTCTGTTTTTCATGTCCTATCGATTTGGATGCCAATAATCCATGAGTCACACACAGGATAAGGACGTCCGGGAGCGGCGTGGCTTTGGCGGCTTATGCAAGCGCAACTGACGTCAGCCAGCGCTCGTCTGATGTGTTTTGGTCCTCCTCCTCTTTTTTTTTTCTTCTTCTTCTTGTGTGTGTGTAGGGAGCAACAGCTGGGGCTGCCATTTAGTTGGCAAGTTTTGTTCTTGGTGCTTCTCATCATGGGCTAACTGAGAGAAATAACAAAGGCGCAGGTCACTGTCCATGGTTCTGAAAACAAGTTTGTTAGGTTCAGAATTCGAAATTATATTTTGACAAAGGAAGGATGTAAGGGTGCAAATAAGAATAGATGTGTATATTAGATATGTCTCAGCAGACAAATTCACTGGTCCGTGTTGATGTATAAAATGACCCTACTCGATGCTCACCATGCATACCACCACCCCACTCTCAATACTGGCAGTTTATGAGCCTCTACCTTGCCAAAGTCGGCACGACTTTTGCGCGACCCGGTTTTCAATTTACTGCCCAAAACCACTTGAACACACTGTGACAAATAATAAAAACTCACTTATTCATCCCGGTGTCGTCGTTTAAAAAGTTAGCAAGGAATATTGACGTATCATTATTCACTAAGTGCTGTGGAAGAAAAAAGCTTACAATATCACATTGTACGCTTTGTTGTCTATATATTTGCTAAGTTGAAGAATATGGATGACCAGTTTGACCAAGTAATGGATTGTCATTTTTAAATATGGAAGATTACCAAGTATTTGACGGTTGATAGTGTAAATAAGTGAGATAAATGGACGAGTACATTTAAAAAAAAAAAAAAAAAAAAAAAAAGGGATGGCGGGCTTAGCGTCATCTTTTCAAACGATGCTCGTTCAGCACCAGGGACAGCGCCGCTCGCTCTTCCCCCTTCTCGCTGTCTCCAGCCGGTTTGGGCTCCCGTCCGTGGGTCTCCCGCCGCCCCTCCTCCGCCGCCCTCATTTTCATTCTGCTCAACGCGCTCTTCCCCAGGAGTTACCTTGGGGATTTTGCATCACAAACACCTCCCTCCCTCTTCCTGCTCCCGCTGCAGGGTGCCCGGCAGCGCGGACGTCAGCCGTGACAGCGGCCCCGCTGGTGCGCTGTCTCTTTAAGGCCCGCTGCCGCCGCCTGATTGGCTGGCGCGCGCGTGTGCGCAAGGAGTGACGCAAACTTGACTTCATCGCTAACGCGTCACGATGTCACCCCCCCCCCCCCACCCCCTTCTCCAAAGATGAAAAAAAAATGAAAAGGAGGATAACAAAAGAGAGGGAGAATTGAGGAATAATATTTACATAAAAATTGTGATTTTATGATTTTAGGGAGCACTGAGGTAAATCGTGCCGCCTTATTAACATACACACACACACAGCTGTGACGGCCCATGTGCGCCAAAGTGACTCACACTGCAGTAACTTCCAGCCTCCTTCCGCTACCGTAAAGCTTCTACATGATGCGCATGCCAAAAATCAAATACAAGAGAGGGGAGAAAAGTGTATTGAATTAAAAAATATAAGATAAAATAAATATCATTACATTTTTTGGGGCGCTTTTCACCAGCCACTTTGCTTAACATTTAAAATTAAAATGACTTTGAATCTGGAGTAGCGTGAAGTCTTACCTTTTTATGTCCACGTGTGGTGAAACTGAGCAATCATATCGTGTCCTTGCTTCCAAAAAAAAAAAATAATAATAATAATCATTTCAATATCATAGAAGCTTCCTTCCTTCCATTGGCTGCATGCGTGTGCCATCCGCTGAAATGGAGCGCCCGGCTGTCTCGTGGCTGAGCTCTTATAGGCATGCTGTAGTACTAGCTACTGAAGAGGGGAGGGGATGCGGGTGATGGAGGGAAGAGGGGGCGGTTGTGGCGGGGTGGTGGGGTGGGTTGGGTACGTTCATTCATTCAGAAGCATCACCTCCGCCAACGACCTACGTGGGCTCCTACGTCATCGAGGAAACTGGCAAAGGGAGGGGGAGGGAGGGTGAATGGGGGCTTTTGGAGAAGGGGGGGTGGGGGGGTTTATTTTAGCCCCAGAGGCCACCATGCACACGTACCCAAAGTTAAAACTCCAAACTATTTTTATCCAATCGTCTCACTGGTTTACGGCACTGCTGCACCTGCTTGTGAGAGACATTACAGATGTTATGTTTAATTCCGTGTATTGTATTTTCTGAACAGACATTTTTTTTTTTTTTTTTTTTTTTAGTATAAGGAGACTATGGTTCGTATTTATTTTGTAATTTAATCATGAACAGTCGACACACACAGTGTGTTCGTACTGTACATGTAACCTGTAATATTTTATTTATATACATATTGTCTGTATTGTAAGAGGTACAGTATGTAGTTTGTCGACTATTACTAGTCAGTATATAGGTACAGTGCCCTCCATAATGATCGGTTAAGATGTAAAATAATAATAATAATAATAATAATAAATAATAACAATAAAAAATTAAAGGTTGTTTTATCTTTTATAATTTTTTTTGGCCCTATATTATAAGAAAGCTGAATTTATTGGAAGCTAAATAACACATTTTATTTTTATATAAACATATACAAACATACATCTGTTTGTATTTTAATATGAAGTATTTTTTTTATTATTATTTGTAGTTGTGTCTGTAGCTGTCAGTGGACATATTATTCATGAAATCAATCTTTGACAGTGATCATTATTGCTATTGAATTAGCACACATTTTTATTTATTTTTTTTGCGTGGCTCTCGGCACTTCTTGTGCTTTCATTTTTTTTTCTTTTTTTTTTTTTTTTTGACAGTTTCCCATTTGGGGCTGGTTCAAATCTCAACATTCTTTATATAATCATTAAGTTATGATACGTGAGTCAGTAAAATGCCCCTTTAAAAAAAAATAATAATAAAAAAAATGAATGAATTGTGATGGAAGCGTGAGTCATGCATTGAAATGTGCGTGCGCAGATTTCATATGTTTATTACGGCATCGGCAGATGCTTTGGCGTGTCAGGACAGGAAATGATAACAGCTAATAATAAAGCAGGGATGACACCCACATTTTTGGTGTGCCACTTCAGTTGACGCCAGGCAGGAGATAATATTGACATCAAATTGCATCACAATCAAATATGGAAAGATGTGAGTTAATAAAGCTTTTAAAAATAGATTCAAGTTGGTTATGGGGGTTTCATGATGTTTTCGGCATGTCGTCGTCGTCTTTTTGTTGTTGTTGTTTTTCGGAAACACTCAATCATCATGATGACCTCACGCACAAATTTTTGCTTCCCTTTTGTGGCCATGCCAGACCTTGCACTACTTACAATCTCATCGCTATCCATCAACTACACAAACACACACACAAAAATTACACAGTTGATGAGATAATCATAATCATGTTGAGTTTTGATTGATGATTTGTTTTGTCAGCGAAAACCTCCAATTGAGCATTTTGGTGGAAAAGTCAAAGCAAAAAAAAAAAAGTCAAGCAAAACTTTCATACAGTATGCAAAACAATTACTTCCATTCTATTTGAACTTTTTATCAAAAATGTATTTGTTAAATATTTAAGAACTGTTAGCTGAAGTACTTTTTTTTTTAAATATATATATATATATATGTTCCTATATACACTAAATTCTGATCTACTGAAATGAATTGTGGCAACAATTAACATAATTGAATAGATTTGAAGTACTTCAACTTTGATTAAAAACAATTGATTTGAACTAAGTAGTTTTAAACAAAACTATTAAATACAAACTAATGATGTCACTGGTTGAAATATTTTGGATTGACTAATAATATAGTGTAGGACGATTTAATTCAAATCAATTTCACGTGGCAATATGATCTAAAATTTTACTACCTATCTGAAAAAAAAAAACATTTAGATCGACTAAATAACTGAGTCAGATTTAGATTTATTTTCACCAATTAATTCAGTGGAAATTAATTTATATGTACCAATTAACTCTAAAAGTAATTTAGTAATTAATTAAATAAAAAATTAAAATTACATTACATTTATATTTTCAAATTGCATATTGAGCTGCAACAGGAAACATTTGTGCAATACAACCTGATATAATAATCAGCAATTCGATGCACATAAATTAAGCTTAACCTATATATAAAAGTACACTATGCATAAATACATTAAACACATACTACACACTGTATATCCAAACATGTACTGTACATATATACACATATGTACACCCTGAAAAAAATTGATTTACACTTTTTGTTGCACAAATTTAAAATGTTTCATAAAATCATTCTCAATTTTGAAGTATGTATTATTCATAATTACAATTATTTCATAGCACAAATCATTTTACAATTGTTTAAATTAATGATCCAATTAGGATCATTGAATACACAATGACAAAAATACAATACATGCAATATGATAAAATTTTGATGAACCAAATTTGACGGTCAAATTGGCCCTACAAATATGACAGAACTTTTAAAAAAAATGATAAGTCCGCACTGCACACTTTGCCCTCAAAATGAAATCACTATAAATCACAGTGTCAAACGTAACTAATTATTGACAATATTAGTGACCCTCAATCACACAAAAAGGGAACTGGAGGGGAAAAAACCCAAAATGTTTCTTACGTGTCATTCATGTGTTCTCCTCAGACGTGTTCTCTCGATGGCCGTTGCCGCGCCGATGATCGTACGAGCAAGCGGCAGGATGATAAAAAGGATCACAAGTGCGGCGCCCGCGTCACTTGATGATGATTCACCTGGTGCAAGGCGAGCGACAAGGTAAGACGCTCCGTGTGGGAGGAGTTGACATCGCTGACATCGCATCACACACGGGGGTCATCGTCGCATGGTGCGATCGTCCGGACGGACGCGACGGACGGATGTCCTTTCTGATGGACACAACATTAGGTACACGTGCACATTTGCTTTTGACATGAAGTCACGTCGAGTAGGAGAAGAGATGGAAGTTATGTTTAATATTTTTGAAAAATGCACTTTGATATTAGGGGTGGGAACCTCTGATACGGATACGATACGATATGTGATACAAGGCTCACGATAACGATTATCTCAAGTGATTATCGATATATTGGTCAGGTAATTAATCCACGATATGATCAAGTCAAACTGTTTTTCGGTTCTTTTTGTACCATCACTGAAACACAAGATTAAAACAGACCAAACATAATTTTTTGTCAACAAATTTGTGTCTTTCTTAAACACTATTGTCATGCAACATGTTTTTTGTTTTTTTTTGTGGAACATTGCAAAAGTCAATAAAATTACTTAAATATTAAATCCAATTAAATTAATATTCCTCAGAAATTGTGTGCTTCAAAAAGATGAAACATAAAATATGTTTTAAAATGTTAAATTTGAAGATATAATACACATTTTTCATAGAAATGTCTTCAAAACTGAGTCACTGAGCTGGACAGATAATTTATAAACACAAGTACAAGTAAGCTGATGAGTCTTCTTCTTCGCCTGAAAACTAGCGTCTTTCCCCGCCACTCTTATGAGGCGCTCCCCCTAGTGGCCCGCCAAGTAATTGCTCAATAAGTTATCAACAATGGAACCGTTATAGTGGCTGTATATTAACTGCAAATATCGCCATACATGCGTAGGCGTGTCGAGAATCTATCGGGAGACAAAGCATCACGATTTATCGCGATATCGATATATGGTCACGCTCCTATTAGATATACAGGAAAATTCAGGGGGAGGGGAACTTACGTAAATGGGATGGCATGGCTCAGTGGTAGAGTGGTGGTGGGTTTGATCCTCAGCCCTTGTGATCATGCCCAAGTGTCCTTGTGCAAGACACTGTGGTTGTGTTTTTTGAAATTTCTGAAAAAGAAATGCAGGCTGATATGTTCCAAAAACAGCCAATTTTAAAAGCGCGACTATCGTCCGATTAATCGGTCTGGCCTACTTCCGATACCATTATGCATTGCTCTTTTTTTAAACGATACCGTATTCCATGTGAGTCGCATCACTTTGATCGGATTTGATCAATATTTTAACGAGATAATCTTCAACTTCTCATTAAAGAGTTTGGCATGACTCCCTTTCACACAAAAAAAATGAGCGGTTACACAAGCTAATGAGGCCAAAATGAGCAAGTCGAACCCGTGTGAGGATTCAAAGACATCGCCGGTCAGTTTTGGCAAACAGACACGCTCGCGCTGCATTCCAGCGTTGCCTCTCCTCACACACGGGCTTTCATGAATAAATGATGTCATACGTCACTTTTCACCCTCAGGCGTTATTTCTCAACATCACACGCACGCACGCACGCACACGCTCGCGTATCCTTGACTTGTAGCGCTTCAGATATATTCCCTCTTGTGGTTTTGTGTTTTATTTGCATTATCGCTCACGCTGCTCCCACGTTTTCAGAGGGAGTCAGTCAGCATTGGCACACTTTGCTCCGCTCATCAGTATTCCGCTTCGTCACTCGTCCTTCCTCACGGCTCGTGTCGCTCCTCAGCGTCACCGTCGCGCAAACGACACTGAGCAGGATTCCGTTGTATATATATATATATATATATATATATATATATATATATATATATATATATATATATATATATATATATATATATATATATATATATATATATATATATATATATATATATATATATATATATATATGTTAGAGCTGTCAAACGATTAATTTTTTTTAATCAGATTAATCACATTTTAAAATTTGGATTAATCACGATTAATCGCTTAATTAATTAAAAAGGCTTTTTGTCAACATTTTTTGCCCGCCAAATTTAAAATGCACCTCTTATGTGTTAATTTTTCCGGCATTTAATGTTGAGAGGACGTCTCATCCTTTTCTTTTTCTAATCCGTTGATTACTTGCATAATTTAAGGTGGGAAAAAAAAAGACCCCAATAGTAGACGAAGCCTCGCGCCCCCCTGGCGGCCCGCCCCACTATTTGAGAAGCACTGGTCTTAGACAACGTTGGTAATAAATATTAGTTTTCACCACAGCTATCCTGATTAGCTTCTAACCCATTTCTTGGTAGCTTGAACCCATCAATATGGGTTATTTTTAGACCGTATTGGATCAAAATCTTGACCCAGATGTGCAACATGAGCAAATCCTTTCATTGCGGGTGGCTCGCTTTTCAAGCAACTTTTCAGTTACATCTTAATAATATTAATTAGGGCTGCACAATATATCGAAAAAATATCGATATCGCAATATTGGCCTATGCAATATGCACATCGCAAAGACATGCAATAAGTTTGATATGGAATTTTATGCTTTTATCTGAATTTGACCAGTCAGACTGTCAGGTTTACCTGTTTGACATTTATTAAACATGACAAAAAAGGAGAGAAAACTTTCAGTTCAAGGAGAGAAACTCTCTAAAAAAAAATCCCCCCCTCACCCTCTCTTTTTATTTGGTTTCCACGCCCCGAGTTCCAACCCTAATAATGCAAATGCAAAACATAGTTGGAACACGAAAATGTGCACTGCCATCCAATAATTGAACATTATCAAAAGATAATCACAATTAATTAAGAATACATTGAGTTTGTTTTACCTCATGACAAAAATGTAATTCTTTCATCAGATAATAAAAATGTCATTTCTTTAAGTACGTTAAACATCGCAATCATATCGATATTGCAATATTCAGCAACTATATCATATATCGCATATTGGAGTGTCGTGGCATAAAAAATGTGTCAGATGTAGTGTAACACATTTGCTTACTGTATGCAGGCAGACAGGTGGAAAGGGGGGGAGGGGCTTCAAAGGTGTCGCCATCCACCCCCTCATCCCTCCCTCCATCCATCCATCCATCCATCTATCCCTGAGCTGTCCACACACAATGCACATGACTCATCCAGATGAGTCACCCCGCCACCCCCTCCCCTCCCCCACGCGCACGCACGCACATCTTTCTATCATCTCCCCTGGATAACCTTGACAGTGGAACGGAAAGGTGCGCGCGATAAAAGGCGTCGTCGAGGATCTGCTTGATGCCAAATACATCTTAGATTATTTTTTTTGTTTTTTTCGCACTACAATTTGGCCAAAGGGGATTAGAATTGGCCTCAAATATCTTGTCGGCAGTCTCGCACTGAGATTTGAAGCATAATTGAATGCACACGGATCATTTAGAAGTGTCTTCTTTTTTGAATGCAAACCTTTATTTGGCGTTGTATTTTTTTCCTGAAACAGAAATAAATGTCTGCGATTGGCTGGCAACCAGTCAAAGCCAGCTGGGATAGGTTCCAGCACCCCCCTGCGACCCTTGTGAGGAATAAGCGGTCAAGAAAATGGATGGATGGAGAAATAAATGTTTTTCACAATTTAAATTGACTTAATGTAAAAAAAAAAAAAAATAATAATAATAATAATAATAATAATAATAATAATAACAACATGGTAAAATCAATTGTGAAATAAAAGCGTTACATTTACTTTCTTTCAATCAAACTACTCTAATTAGAATATTGCACAAAATGGCAAGTTAAAATGTGCATGAATGATTTGATTCACAAAATGAACATATTTTAGTCATTTACATGCCATTTTTTGTCTTTTTGTTGTTTGTAAAGTTATGGTAGCGAAAAGTTTAAAAGACTGCAAGTCATAGTGGTTTGGAAATTCAAGTAAATGTTGATGAAAATGAATTCATTGCAAATCAAATTCATCCACTGTTTGTGTTTATTCAGAAATAAACAGAAAGAGGACCTTGGAAAAATAATCACAATCTCAATGGGGGGAAAAAATGGTTAAAAAAAACAACACCTGAATGAGCTTCTTTTTGAAAATTGTTCTGCCGTAACCTCAGTTAGCAACGCGTGTATGAAAGTGCAGGTAAAAGAGAGAAACAACATCATGATGTTATGCTGTATTGTGGACGCATTTAAATTTCCATCATTTGACTTTTTGAAAAATTGAACAGACTGAATTCATCTTTTCATTCCATCTTTGACCTACTGTGACAATTACAATAGTTTGTCATCTTTATGAACAAATAATTATGTGTTTAACTAGGTTTTTTTTTCTTGAGAAAATTCATGTATGACAAAATATTCTATTTTAGCAAGAAAAGCATGAATTGGGTTATACCAACCCTTGTGAGGAATAAGCGGTTCAGAAAATGGATGAATTGACCATTACAGAGACATGATTATTTTTTAGTTTTGATTTGCCATGAAAGCTGAACATGCTCTTTTTTTTTTTTTTTTATGTGTCTGCCGTGTTTAGCTGCAAAATGTGACGCCATAATTTACTGTCCCAATACTTGTGTCCACTTGACTGCTTGAAAATGTCGAGTGCACAAAACCTCTTCTGACTCCTCCCCACTTGTAATGTGACTTGTCCACAAGCAGATGTCAGTGTCGCTTTGGACAACTTTGGCCTGAGCGCCGCCTGCCTCGACGGTGGTGCCGTCACACGAATAATCCACAGGAAGTGCAACTTGTTGGTCTTCTTCAAGACAAAGGCGCGCGCACGTGCGTGTGCATGTGTCGTATGAGCTCGCTTCGTAAAATGCGAGCATACGGAATTCCTCAGGATGCCTGTTTGGAGTGTGGAGCACACGTTTGCTGGGAAAAACACGTTGTACCCTTTTACTAAGAAAAATGATGGTGTTGAACCATTTTTCTGAAAAAAGTGTGGATGTTGTTCAGTGCTTATTGATGAATCATTTTTCCAGGAAAATTATCGGTGTTGAGCCCTTGACATGGGTGCTTGTCAGACCTTATTGTGGGTGTTGAGCTCTTTTTGTGGCAAAAGTGTGGGCACTGAACCCCTTTGCCATGAAAAATGTGGGTGTTAAACCTTTTACTAAGAAAATTGTGGGTGTTGAACCCATTTAGCAAGAAATGCGTGTGTATTGAATCTTTTTGTCTGGGTTAAGTGCAGTTGCTGGGCACTTTTTGTGGAAAACGTGTGGGTATTGAACCCTTTTGCTAATAAAAATGTGGGTGTTCATTGGAAAGTGTGAAAAAGTGTGGGTGTTTAGTCCATTTGGTAAAGCAGGGGTATTGAACACTTTCGCTCTATAAAGTCTGGGTGTTGAGCACTTTTTGTGGGTTAAGTGTGGGTATTTTACCATTTTGCTGAGAAAAGTCTGGGTGTTAAGCCCTTTTTTGGGAAAAGTATGTGTATTGAAACTTTATACTGGTTAAAGTGGTGATTGAACCATTTTGCTGGGTAAAGTGCGGGTGTTGAGTACTTTTTCTGAGAAAAATATGAGTATTGAACCCTTTTGACAAAAATATGTGGGTGTTGAGCCTTATTAGTAAGAAATGTGAGGGTGTTGAGCCTGCTTAGTAAGAAAAGCATGTTTATTGAAACTTTTTACTGGTTCAAGTGTGGGTATTGAACCCTGAAATGAAGATGACTTGACTTGACTTATGCTGGGCAAAGTGCGGGTGTTGAGAACTTTTGTGGGAAAAGGTTGCGGTTTTGAACCGTTTGGCCAAGACAGATGTGGGTGTTGAACCTTTTTTTTTTCTGGAAAAAGTGCGGGTGTTAAGCTCTTCCAATGGGGAAATTGGTCATCTGGAGCCCCTCTGATGGGAAAAGCGTGGGTGTTTCAACAGCCCCTTCGCAGGTATATTGTAATTCCACTTTCCCCTCAGAGCCACTGGCAAGTATTTTTTTCTCATTCACTTGGGCCGATGTTCCACAAGTGCAGTGTGACGTATTCATGCATAATGCAAAAAAAAAAAAAAGTGCAGGCCTTGATAGCGCTTCACATTGCAGGTGCGGTGCCAGCAGCGTGACTGTAACGTCGTCGCCACTTAACATTCCTGCAGCGAGCGAGCGAGCGCGGGTCACGACGCGGCGCTCATCCGCAGTGATTTAGTGCGCGGCACGTCAAGCGACGCGCCGCACACGCTGCCTGTGTGTAATCCGGCTCTGGTCAGCCTCTCCCACAATGTGCCAACACACACTCAAAAGCCGCCCAGTGGCGTCCTTTTCAATTTGGGGGCGGCTCGCTCCACAAGGAGACGCGCACGGAGGGGGTGTTGGGGTATTTGCGGGTTGTGCTTTTTGGAACGGGTCAACCCGCTTCCAAGCCGGTGGCACTCGCCTTGCGCAAGCCTGTCATTAGGACGCTTTAGTGGGATTTTCAACCAAAGGTGATTGGTTTTGTCGAAAAACGGCCGTATTTTTATGGCGGGGAAAGAAGCTTTGTTATGAAAATAATTTTGCTCGCCCTAACCGCAAAACCATAATTGCTTCGAAAATATGGCAAAATACAGTGCGCCTGTGGTCAAATATTGCACTTTTGTGGCAAAATATAGCGTTCTAAACGCAGCGTGGGTGAGCGCCCGGCAGGAGTTTTACGGCTACGCTCATGTAGATAGAAAATAGTCCGTTTGCAGCACGGTTGCCTAGTGGTTCGCCTCACAGTCCAACGGTTCCAGGTTCGGATCTCAGGGCCTCTTTTGTGCAGTTTGTGACGCCAATTTTTTTTGATAGCATTCAATAACGTTCAAAAACATTCATATTTCTTTCAATCGAAATAAGTTTACCGCCATCTAGTGGTCGACAGTGGAATTGCACCTGATATTTTCAACTAACCGTACAATGCAGCATTGTGCCTCATTTTGTTTGCAGTGGCCAATTTGTTACTCGATTTGACTCGGCAACAATTCGTGCACAACCCTAATATGTATCAATTTACCTGTGTACTTTAAACAAAAAAAATGCTCTGGAAGTGGAAATTGACATTTTCCAAGCTTTGCGTTAAATATAACACATGCACAGTGGCCTCTTAAAAGCAGAACTTTCATATAACATGAAGATGTTATGGCACCACGAAAACAAGATAATAGTGTACAATTATATATAAAAAAGAAGAAGTGAATCAGATGCCACCTATGAGTCATCCTCAAAAGGGAATGTGAGTTCAACAGTTGTTGTATTAGAATGCAACACTGACAAACTTTTATTTATTTATAATTTAATAGAATTTGAATTAGTAACCAAATATTTAATACATTGAAATAAAAATTGCTCTTTTTTTATTTTATCATTTCCTATTAATCCATTAACCCCCCCCCCCCCCCCCCCCCCCAAAAAAAAGGTTTTTTTTTTTGTTGTTTTTTGTTTTTTTTGCTCCATTTCATTTCCAAGTAAACTACACAACCGAACTCACTTTTAACACCCAATCGGTCCAGTGTATCTGAAAGTATGTGGTACAGTATTTGCCGTGACGCACGGCCCCGAGCTCCCCGCGGTCGGCCGCCATGTCGAGAGTCACGTCGGCCGTCGCCGACTTTGTGGGAATGTGGCGAGTTTGGCCATAAAGCACTTGACCTTGGCACCGGCCCACTTCCCTCGCAGACGAGGAAGTGGCGAGCGAAGGGGAAGCCACGCGGGCCCCGCGTATCGACTGCTTCTCTACAAGTGACGCTTTTTGGTGACTTTTTTTTTTTTTTTTCCCCTCCTTTCACACTGCTTTGACCCGGGGTCACGACCTTTTGGCTGCTGCCTGTTGTGGTGTGGCGTCTTTTGACTAGTTTCACTTCATCTTACTTGCAAACGTCAGTTTAGAGGGAAAATTGTCTTGTGGCATTTTGCTCATTTCACCTTTTTTCTGCATTCTTGGTATTTTTGGCGAGTCTATACATGCAGTTATTAGGGATGTAACGATATCCAAACATCACGATACGATATCACGATATTGTGTGTGGGGGGGGGGGGGGGGGGGGGTCACATTGATCGCTTCACAAGCAAATTACGTTCGCCTTCATCTGACATTTACCATAGATTTTAAACATAGAAGGCCAAAACATCTCTAATGAAAATTAAATTGCACTAATAAACTAGCCACTACAGGGTGCTAGAACTGCACAAATAGAAATCAACCTGACTTTTTGAACAGATGTGTTCCTTTTAAATATTGTGAACATGACGACGACGATATTGTGAAAGTTTTAATATCACGATATCACGATATTGCCCTTATCGTTACATCCCTAACAGTTACAGGTGTATACCCCCCCCCCCCCTCTCCAATTTAGATTAGGAAATTAAATTGACCAAAAAAAATGTTGACAACTTCATCCACACCAAAATAAGATTTCAATCTTAGCCCCGCCCCTCCACAAAATGTCACAGAAAGTCGATTCTGCGTAACCCAGCTAACAAACAAATTACAATGCTGTGTTTATGGGGGGGAGGAAGATGCCGCGACAGAGAGCAAAATGGCGGATGAGCTAAATGTAAATGACAAGGCTACATAGTTGACCTTTTGTTCTCAAAGTGACTTTTTTGATGCTATGCGGTGCCGTTGCAGCGCACAAGCGACTTTGCCCCGTGGGTGCACTCTGCGGGCCCCCCACGCACACACACGCACACTTAGAGGGCTAATTAAAAGCAAAAGCAAGTGAGCAGCCAGTGGGTGATTTACGCCTTGTGACATTCCATGGCGCAGCGGGCCACAAGTGTAACTTATCACTGACAGCGCTTCATTTTGGAGGAAGTCAAGTTGCTAAATCGAGAGTTCACAAAGATCGGCGGTAGATTGGACGCGCTATCGCCACACGACACATCATCTGTGTGTGTGCGTTAAGATTCTTTATGTAGTTGTCAAAAGTACTTTATTTATGTATGTATTTATTTATTTATCCATTTATTTATTGTTGCTGCTTGGTAACATTGTTTCCTAAATTTTTATGATTTTTTTTTTTTTATGTCAAACAAATCTGCCTTTGAGATGTTCAAACCATCTGACACCTTTTAATGCGTATGACGGATTCTTTGATTGAATTTTATTTTATTTAAATTCTTAATATGTATATTTTCCACCAGCTATTCTCTATGTGGAGATAGACTAAAATATGAGACAGAAAAACTGCAGTAAGCATTTTCAGCTAAATTACCTTTTTAACTTATTATTTTTTATTTTAAATCTTTTTTTCGTTTGTTAATTATGCCTGTAAATATAATGTATAAAATGCATATTTTAAAAAAGCGAATTTCAGGGGTAATAAACATCATACAACCTGAAAAGACCTAAAAATAAATAAATAAATAAAAAGTTATCAGTATTTTACCCTTTTCTTTCATTCTATTTAAACTGTAACATTTTTAATTATATATATATTTTTTGTAATTACCGTCATTTTATTTTAATTGGCCTGCATGAGAAGCCATTGAATCTGTGTTTATAACGTTCAAAGAATGTTTTTAAAAATTATTTTTAAGTGATGTTTGATACCATATTTTGTCAGATCGATACCAGTGTAAGTACTCAACTCTGATACCAAGTACATATACTACCAGTATTTATGATTTAGATTTTTCAAGGATGATTTCTATATCCAAATATAGATTCAACCTCCCGCCCCTTACAAATTTCATGAAATTAATGGCAATTTTCTATTGTTGTAATCTCCAGTTCCTGATCATATAACAGCCACAAGAGGCTGGCCCGATATTGGTAACTGTTGCCATAGCGAGTACTGATACCTTGAAATAAGGCCTGGTATTGGCCCGATACGATACTTGGTATCAGTCCTTGCTCATCCTTTTTTTTTTTTTTTTTTTTTTGACATTTTGACACAGTTGACATTTTTCTTTGCTCTTTTTTTTTTTAATTAATATTTTAAGTCTGAACCTTTTTTTTTTTTTTTTTTTTTTAAATTTGCCAGGAAATACAAAAATAATTTTCTTCCAATTAGAAAGACATGAAATGACATCAAATAGCATAAAAAGAGCAATTATTTTGCAATTTTGTTCAGTAAATACAGGAACCCAGTCCGTGTAACTTTTTTTTAAAATAATTAAATAAAACACATTTTGATACTAATACTTTTGCAGTATATTGGATGATATATATATATTTTTTTAGTATTCTTTGCTGATTGGCTTGGGAGAAATAACAATATTACCAATAGGGTTCCTTGACTTAAAATACATAAAATGATCTAAAAGTGTTCAGCATGAGGAGTCCTATTTTTTCTTATTATCAGTTGATTTTATTCTCAATTTGTTCTCGCACGCTCGGTCATAACTTCCATTGAATTTTGTGCGCCAACAAAACATACACGTCTGCTCGAAGTCCCTCATTCGACAATCCCTCGCAACACATCAGCCAAGGTGCGTTTCTCTGTTGTTGTTCTATTTTTCCGATGCTGACTTTTACATGGTCGCTATTGTTCCAGAGCGGCCGATTGGACGCGGTTATGATGTGCTGTCAAGTTCTGGTTCCAGATCAAACACGCGAGCAGCTGTTGTTGGCCTCGACCGGCCGACTGAGGCTTGGCTGACCAACGCCGTCTCTCGTTGCCTTTCAAACAGACCTTATCTTCCTCGGCACGGCGGACGCCCGGGGGAGCGCGCGGCTGGATAGCACCTGCGCGCTGGCGCGCAGCTGCGCACGGCAAGGCGAAGGTAAGCTGCGGAATCGTCTGGAAGATTCTCCACCAGATGGATTCAAGCTGCGTGCTTGTGCGTGTTCCGATATTGCTTCCATGTGGCGGCGTTAAGGCCGGGCCGAGCAAAATTTGCTGCGTGTACGAGCAAGGTTTAGCTGCAAGGTGGAGACGGCGGAGGTTTTCCATTGTCAAATCAATTTCATGCACTCGTGGATAACAATTACAAATATGTCTCGAGGGCCTTTTCAACTCACCGACGATAGACAGATTCTCACATCACGTGTGTGACACAAAAGGAACAGCAGGCAATGCAGTAATCAATCATTACTATTATGTGACTATTATCATAAACTAGGGCTGAGCAATTCGTTGAATTCAAATCGACATTACAATGTAGCAGAACGCAATTTGGGGAAAAAAATGTTCATTAAGTTAATTGGTAGGCTTTATTTTTCTTAGGTACTTATTCATATACTGTCTATGTAAGTTTAGTGCTTATAAAGGGCAACATTGTTTTATGAAACATTTGCATTATTGTAATCTGACATAGGATTTAGTAAGTTAACAAATGTAATAAAAGTAGATTTTAAAAATGTCTTTTATATTAATTCGTGATTCATTTGCCTTTATTTTACCATAGGCCTAACTTATAAGACAAAAACATTGATATACAATACATCTAATATTGTTTGTTGTGGCATACAATAATTTATTGCCAGTGTTTGCTTTTTTTTAAATAAATAAATAAATAAAGGGCCTAAAAAAATTATCACAAATCGAAATCACAATATTAAGGTGAAAAAACAATTATTAACGATTATTATAAACGATTGTTTTTCAAAATCTATCAGTTCTATGACCAACTGAGTATTTATTCATCTTTAGCGAGCCAATTTGGACAATTTATGCTGCCAACGTTGTGGGTACACTTTGGGTTATTTCCAGAAATTTGGTGTCGTATTATTTATGTAGCATAATAATAATTATTATTATTATTATTTTACATTTAATCCATTAAATATTTATTTGAACATCTTTTTTTTTTTTCCATATCCATCTATCAGTCCAACATAGCTGCAAAGGGGTGAGCAATTTTCACATTTTGTTGCATTTTTCACTGGTGACGTGTCCCAATACTTTTGTTATGCTGTTATCTATTACCAAAAAAAAGAGAAGAAAGAAAGAAAGAAAAATCCATAACCATAATAAAAGTTATACAGCAGGTATGCTTTGTCACTCACATGGACTGTTTTGTTTTGCGCATTACGCAGCAATGAAGTCATGTGGGCCAGAATGGGTCCAAAAATGTGAGTCAAATGTTTATGAAGCCTTACTCTAAAAATAAGCAACCCATCAAGCAACTAGCTTTTATTAAATTTGTGCAGCTCACTCTTGGGGCATTATGGGTAATCACTTTTGCTTATCATGACTCACTACAGTTGCGGCGTAACTGCAATGGCTATGAAGTAGGTAGAGAGAGGCCACAGCGGTGCCAAGGCAGCTGTTGCTATGGTTACTGCCTCTCGTCATGAACACGCTCGCCACACACGTACACACGCGGCGAACGAGGCTCATGCGCAGACAAGGCCGCTTCTAAGTACAACATCAGACAACTCTTCTCATTACTGTCAACACACACTTGTTGTAGCGCATTAAAAGTGTGCGTCACTGCGCTGTTTGTGCATTACGAATGTTCCGAGGGCTCTTGTGTACCTTTTCGTTGCTCTTGTGAGATCTTGTTTACGTTTATTTGTCATAGAAATCTATTATCAAGGACAGTAGGAGGATTTGATAAATAGTCGTGATTACAAGGGATCTATTCACTGTTTTCTTCCAATTATTTTCAAAATCTTTATATAACATAGCAACACAAAGTAGATGTGTAGAGGTCGTTCTAAGCCCGCATTCCACTGAGGGTTGAACGTTTGTGAGAAATTGCGACGCTAGCGAATGTTGTTGGCAAGGTTTGTTCAAGGTCGCAGAGTTTCCTAAACTTTCTCGAAACCGTTTTGCTAGTTCTCTGATGTGATATGAAATCATCATTCATTAGCGCTGCAAATGTTCACCCCTCTGTGGGATACAGGCTTTGAGTTAGCCTAACAATTGGTTCGTTGAAATTGTGTTTACAAAGTGCTGAAAGCAAACTATTCTGAAACTGAAGGAGATTAGGTCACCACTTAGCGCATTTACAAACTGGTAACTGGTTGGTAGGTAGCATACTAGCTACAAACATTTTGCCCAGAAGTACTTGAAAATTGATTAAATGAGCTGACTCATCAGCTAATCTAAAATATGATTATAAGTGCTAGAAACAAACTACTGACACTGAAGCAGATTAGCTTGTTACTTAGCATATTAACTAGCTTGTTAACGTTTGTTGACAACAGCGAAGCATTTATAACTAGCTCTCTAATTTTTTCTAAGCATTTTTTCTCCCATGCTTAGGACAAGTTGCCAATTAGCAAGCTAAAATGCTTGTGGGGACTTTGCTAACATCAAATAATTTGGTCATGAATGTAGGCAGGTATACTCTAAGATAGTTTCATAGTTAGTATACGAATTAGCTCACTAGCTTATTAGCCTCTCTAGCTTGTATGGTAAGCGCCATGTACAATGTCTTGGGCATTAGAAAAAGTCAAAAGAGGTTAGCTTGCTACAGTTTGTTCACAAGTATCGTCTTAGGTTACGTATAGTGGCTCACAAGTTAGAATAGTAACTAACTATCTTGCTATGGTGTGTTTAGCAGTTCCAAATAAGATGGCTACGATGCAAAATGGCTTGCTACGTTTTGATTTCGCATAAAACGTTACTTTCGCCTTGCAAAGTGGCTTGTTAATTAGCATATTAGTCATTTTTTCAGGTTTTGCTGACTAGTAACAGAAATTATTTTTGTCATATGTCCGCTATTCATTGTGTGTAATAACTAGCTTATTTTATTTGGTCAGAACCCAAAGTACCATACATTGTCCTACTGTTTCATTTAATATTTCAACTTTGACGAAGGACCAGAGTAAAAAGTTCAGCTGTCACCAAAGTCATAAAATGTCCTCGTTGAATGTTTACCAAAATGTCAATGGATCGATCCAACCATCTTTTCTACCGAAAGCCACAAATGCGAACCTCATGGCGCGGGGGAGGAAAATCTCCAATTGCCAAAGTGATTAGGGTGTCACCTCGGGGTGATAAATGTCTAACCAAAAAAATCCATCTTATCAATTTTGATTTCTTGACATTTTTCAGTCTGGGTGAAGCGGTGAAGTCACAATGTTAGCGAGTCTGTTAGCATAGTAACGAGAGAGGATTGTTAGCTCGTTAATAACATGTCTGTTTTTTTGTTTTGTTTTTTAACAAGTTAGTTAAAATATAAATGATGTGCAATACTTCTGGAAAGTATTCACAGCACTTCACTTTATAGTGTTATTTTAAGATGTTTTTTTTCCCCACTTCAAACTTTTACCTACAACATCCTCTAAGGACAACGACCCTGAGCACACTGCGATATCAAAGGAGTGGTTTGAGGACAGCTTTGAGAATGTCCTCGAGTGACCCAGCCAGAGTCCAAACTCAAATCTGATTGAACATCCGTGGAGAGATCAGATAATGGCTGTATCCCCATCCAACCTGATGGAGCTCAGCGTGAGTGTAGTTAGCATGCCAGTTTGTCATACTCGTACGTAAGTAAGCTGGATAATTAGAAAAACAAATCACTTTTTTGTAATTATCTTTTGAATTATTAAGCAAAACCAAATACACAATAACTGGTTAATAAACTGAGGAAAAGGGGGTGTAGACTTTTCATCTCCACGTAGATAAATGACCTCATCGCTCGCCAAAGCGGCAGACCCCGTACACTATATACACACCTACAAGTGAGTGTGTATAATCGACAGAAACGCTCTCAACGCTGTGTTGACACTGCAGGTGATTTGTGCGTCTGCACGGGCTACCGTATAAACTCATTTTAATTCTTGCCGTTGCTGTTCATGCCCGTCGGCGTATTAAAGTCGTTGACTAATGGCCGCTGTTCTGGTGCCCGATGACGTCTTTTAAACAAGCCCTGCTTGGCCTGCTTTGTCTCAACTGGCAGGTGATGTTACTGGAGTACGCTTGTCATGTTTGCATGCGTTAATGCTTCGTTATAGTGATGTGTTTTGTTGCCATTTTGACCTAAAATGGCAATAAAATGAGAAAATATAGGATGAAAAGAAATAGATTTCATCCAGAATTTTTGTTTGTTACTTTCAATTTTATATATATATATATATATATATATATATATATATATATATATATATATATATATATATATATAATATTATAATTATGTATGTATTTATCTATTTATTTATTTATTTATTTTCGATTTTTTTTTTTTTTTTTTTAACATATCCATTCATCTATTCAGCATACTACATCCTATAAAGTGGTGAGCATATTTTCTTATATTTTTCCCTGGCATCTGTCCAATACTTTCATGCTCAGTGTGAGGCGAAATTACAGGTCCAACCTCAATTTCGTTACGTTCTACATTGTTGTGCAAATGTAAAAAAGACATTACCTCTGTAAAAATAAATAAATAAATAAATAAATAAAATAAAATTGGTCATAATTAAGAAGTGGAAAGTATAACAGTTAATGTTTTTTTTACGTTCTTAATTGTCACACCAACGTACATAGATATTTACCGTCATGAGTAAAGCGCAAAATCAATAAAACAGCCTAGCTTAACTCTGATAAGCCAAATCAAAACGCAAGAGTTCATCTCATTGATGCTCTCTCAACTCAAATCTCGTGGCGCAATCTCGTGTCGCGGCAGTTTGAAGGCGCCGTCGCGTTTTTGCGCTGTTAGCATTACAAGCTAACATGACGATATCACGACAAAGAGACACCGTTGTCACATTTGTACAGTACGTGTCGTGTATGAAGATGCAGTTCCAGCTGCTAAAGCGTCTGCGAGCCAGATGTGTTTGTGTTGAAAGTGTTGTCAATTGTTTTTCTTGTTAAGAGCTTGCTGTTACACAGGCAGCAATGCTAACGCGAATTACTCACAGCTACTTTGGAAAGCGTCATGGTTGGACTGTAGATAAAGGGGTGTGCAAAATATGGCCTGTGGGCCATATATGGCCCACTCCATCGTTAAATCCGGTCCACTGTGCATTTACATGTTCAAGAGTCCTGTAATATTTGTGACATTAATTTAGCCATTTTTAAACAGCTGGTTAATTCTGATGTATCAATTCATTTGTAATTCATCTTTTGTTCATTCATCTCATTCAATAATTTGTGAATGCAATTCAAAAATATTTTTCCCTCATATACTCAAAAAATATGATGAAATAATTGATTACAGGTACATTGAAGTTTTAGACCATTAAAAATGAGCAACAATTAATATTTTTCTGTTGGAATAAACAGTTTTATGTGTTGCTTTGATTTAGCCATCGGCTAGTTGGAATTCATTCATTTTTATTCAATTATATCATGTCTTCATAGATTTTTTTTGTAAATAATATATTAAAAAAATAAATAATTCTACATACAAACGTATGTATCATACTAAATAATTTGTTAATTGTAATCAGATTTATTTTAAATATTAAAATTTAAAACGTCCATTAATTCAAAACTGGTCTATATTATTATTATTATTATTATTATTATTATTATTATTATTAAATGTTAACTTTTTTTTTAAACCTCATATATGATTTTTTTTTGGCCCATCTTTGCATGTTATGAATAAAATTTGGTTTTATGATTTTGAATATTCCCAAAAGTCCACGTCAAACGAAATGTGATAATTGTCTTTTGAAACCCAATGTTTTCTTTTTTCCTAACAGAAAGAATTTTTTTTTTCTCAGCAAGGTTAACATTAAATAAGACAAAATTGTAATAATTAATATATCCAATAGTGTATATTATTTTTATGATACAGTTGTGGTCTTAAGTTTACATACCCTGTCAGAATTTGTGCCATACTTTAAATAACATGAGCGATCAGGAAAAACATATTAATTTTATTTTCAGTTAGTTTTAAATAAAACTAGTGTATTTCAGAATAGCACAATCAATAAAACATAGTTGACCCTAATGATATACTGCTCATTGAGTCGTTAGTGATCCCCCGCAACCCCATCCAAATTGACAGCATTTCACAACTTCTACCAGGTTATATTTTGAGCACAACTGTATAAATATTATACAGTATACACATGAGAGGCGCGTATTGGAGTCAGCTTAAAATGCACATAAACACATTTATTTACTTCACTGAACGTCTGCAGTCTTCCCTAAGTGTTAGTTTGTCCTCATCACAAGCTCACATGGTAATTATTTTGGAATAAAAAGTCTGTCAAATTAGTAGTTTTCTGTCAGTGTATTTGACAACTTCAAAACAAACAAACAAACTTAAAAAAAAAAAAAAAAAAAACCGGCAATCTGCCATTTTCTCTGCTGCATTTTGCACATTCTACATGCAGTTGCATGCTTGCGCCACTAAGGGGCAGGCTCCCCCTGTGACAGGCAGGCTGCTGACTGTTAGCTGCACGGAGCTGAGTGACACACTGACACGTTAACACCCTTCACGAGTGTGAATCACACTCCATTGTGTCGCTTCGCTGCGACGCGCTCTTCTCTCATACTTTACATGTATGTGTGCATCCACATCCGCGTGAGCGCGCGTCCCACAGAGGTGTGTACCGGCACGCCAGAGGCCTTTGCATGAGTGCTCGCGTGACGTTCACCGGCGTGATCATGTCGGCGAGCGTTCACACAGTTCCCAGGGTCAAGTTCCCCATCTCATTTGAAGTGTGTGTCATCTTCAAACGCACACGCACACATTCCCCACTTGTGTGTCTGCCTTTTCCCGCCCTGTGGCGACGCGGGCAAGTCTGAGCACTCTCACCAGCTCGACCTCCCGAGAGCGACGTGAACACGCTGGCACCGCATTCCACAAACGCTTTTTTCGTTTGACTTTTCTCTCCCCGTAATGCCCCTCGGGGGTTCTTTTTCGGGAACATCTACCACCAAAGCGGCATTTGTGTGCCCTGACCTGCACATGACCCCTTCACCCCGGTTCGCCTGTGGTGTTTCGAGAGTGCTGCCACACCAGGCAGAAGTGAAACTCGTGTTGTTGCTGACTGCCTGCCTGCCTGCTGTTGGCGTGTGCGTGTCTATGTATACATTTGTACCCACAGACGTACCTCCGCTGCATCTCTGATGCCGTCGTTCTTGTTTTCTCCTTTCAGTGCGGTCGCAAATACGCACACTTGAGCAGTCCCGCGAGGGCGGAAGTGTCTCATGTTCGCACACACGGGTTCAGCATGGAGGCCTCTTGTGCCTTGCTGCAATAAAGAGAGCACACGTTGTCTTTTTTTTTTTTTTTTTACACATCTATGAGATAGTCGCGTAGTGAGTTGTTGCGGCGGCAAAGGCAGAACGCGTTTTTCACACGGCCAAAGGAGCGAACGGTTTCATTGTGAAACTGTGACAGCGACTTAACCTTCAGTTCACTTTCGACGTTTTTTTTTGGGTGTGGAGCGAAAAAGATGACACTCATTTCCGAAAAACTTTGCTATCCAATATGTTTTAGAATGATTAGGGGTCTGGCGTTTATTTTTACCAAAGCAAAATATATTAATAATAAAATAATGTAACAAAAACATTTTTATAATGTCATTTTTAAATGGCAAAAATAGCACTCAATAATATTATAAATTACAAAAATTAAATATTCCATTGTACGCAGCGTTGCCACCTGGTGGCAGGATTAAGACATACAGATATAACGTACTGGAGGCTCAGCTCTTTTCGTAGCTTCTCAGTACGGCAGTAATATAGGCCGTTCTTTGCAGAGGATAAAGAATATATACCCGTGACGACTCGTGGTCTGCCTATGTCGAGTTATTTGAACTTTTGCCTCATTTGCCTTGACTCGAATACGGCCAACAACAGCAGGAATGTAGGTGATGATCTCAGATAGCACCAGGTTGAAAATCATCATCAGGTTGAAAACCTTGAAAGAAATACGGTAAGAAGATTTGTCATACGATATTGGTGGTTTATCAGCATTTTTAAACAAGTTTTGGGGCTTAAAAAAGTATTTAAAAAAAACAACACTCATCTGTTTTCTGGGTTTGGTCATGTGACGTTTGCAAACTGAGCAATGATTGGTTATTACCTGAGCCCCGAGCGCACGTGATGTAATTTTCAGTCGACGACAAATGGCAAAATAAATTTTTAAAGGTGTTAATTGTACGTGGAAAATAATGAAGTTATCAAATTAAGTAATGCTTTAAATACGCAACGTGTAATTCTCTTTGTTTTATTTTTAGTGTGACAGTAACGTTCAGCTGAGAGAAACAAACAGGTCGAAATAAAATCGCTAAATAGCACTTGTAAATTGAGTCAGTAATCAACGCTCCCAAGTCAAAGCAAATTATTTATTGAATGACATGTATCTTGAAATAACAGTAAAGTTGAGGTTTTGTGTATTATAGTTGGTTTTGCACTTTTGTTCAATGCAGAGATAACTCACAGAGGGTGTAAAACGTATCATTAAACACATAAAAACACTTTCATGCTGTTGTAAAATAAATTACAACAAAATTGTGTTCTCCACTTGTCTCATGGTAGACTGTAGCAAGCTAACGCGCTAATGGCGCGCTAATATCTTAAATGCTAATCTCTAGCTCAATGCTAATCAAAAGTTAACATAGTTTTTCCATTTCTCTGATACTAACTTGCAGTCAACAACCCTTCTAATGTATAATGACTCTACATTTCACACAAAACATTTACAATATATATACACTATACATACTTAGAGGCTCTTTGTGTTGCTTCCTTTAGCAAGACGCTAAAGAGGAAGTGGATAATGCAACATCCCTTTGGCTTTTCATAATAGTACGTCATTTTACTCTTCGAAAATACAGTGGCATCGCTGTGACCATAGAAACACAAATAACCAATCTATGGTTCCTCAGGCTCCAGAACAGGTTTGTGACCCAAAAGTGGCGACATTAAGAGGTTGATTAAGTTGATTAAGTGCCCAGGGAAGGCAAAGTACCAAAAGTGCCACTGATTTTTTTTTATTTTCGTGTGTTACATATCTTGAAACTTTCCCCCATTTTAGTTTGGTTTGCTAAAACGAGAGGTTCCATTTTCCAGATGTGACACTGCGTTTTTAGTGCCGATTGTATTCTTGTACATTAACGTGATCATTTCCGTTAACGCGGGGACTATAACTGTATTTTCTCTCTCTGCGCCATTTGTTCTGTTGAAGGGCTGAAAAGCTATTAAAATGTGACAGAAAGACAAACACAGCAGGGGGCTCCAAGTGCACTCGTCGCTCGCTACAGCGCAGCTGAGAGCCATCCAAGCCGCTGATGGAGTTTCCAGCGAAGCTCTTCTCGGCTTTCCGCCGGCCTGCCAACGAGCAACAACAGCCCCCGTCTCTTTCCTGGCGCTGGCCGCTACCTGGGGGGCAACCAGAGACACGCTCGGCAGGGGAGGTATAAAAGGTGAGCGGGGTCAACAGGAAGTGGTATGTGGGTGGCAGTGCCAAGGGAGTGCGGAGGGCTGGGATGAGGAAGGAGGGCGGGCGCTCGGGAGGGTTGACCAGCAAGAGTGGGAAAAGATTTTCAAATGTTTTTACCCCCTTTGTGTTGCAATTGCGTTTTAATATGTGATCGTTTCTTTCTTTTTTTTTGTTCTTTTTTTTTCTTCTCCATTTTGACTTTGTGGGCCTGGTGGGTTGACAGATGCCAAAGTCCAGACCCACAGAGCAGGAAGTCATTCATACCGAAAAGTGCTTGTTAGCAGCTGCCTACAGTCACTGTGGCTTGTGACACACCAGCTCTAAATCTGGAAGGCGGACAAATGTTTTGTTTTTGTTATCTCAAAACAAAATTACGGATTTGTAGAACAATTTAGTAACATTTTTGAAATGTGTTCATTAGTCTGTGGCATGCTTTTTCACCCAAGTGCAGTCAACTTGAACCCACTTTTTTCGCATTTTGATGTGTTATTTTAAAGTGCCACAAGATGGCTCCAAAGCTGTGGCTAATGGGAAAATAGTATTTAGTGTTGAATATCTTTGCAAGTCGTGGAGGAGATGCAGTTTTTTTGCCCCCTACCCTTAAATTTAATCCTCTGCAAAACATTCATTTAAAAAGGAATGTTGTCAGAGGAATTTGAAATGTGTAACTGACGTTGACAATCGTTCTGAAATAATTCAGTCTGAGAAGGAAAAGAAAACATTTCTTAAAGGGTAAGTCAACCCCAAAAAATAATTCTTCACAGTAATAATCTATGCAGCTTTATGGGTCTATGGTATTCTGTTTACATATTGTGTTAGTGGAATAAGAGTTAACAGCAAAATCCATCCGTTTCTATCAATATAAGAAGGCAGCCATTTTGCCACTTGCTTTCGAGTGAAGATGACATCATAGTTGCTCAGGTCTCAGGTAACAACCAATCACAGATCTAGTTTCAGAAAACAGCTGAGCTGTGATTGGTCATTGCCAGAGCAACTCTGATGTCATTTTCAGTCGACAGCAAGTGGCAAAATGGCCGCTCCCCGAGATGAATAAAAAGGGCTGGATTATGCTTCATAACTCATTTTCCACAAATGTAATATCAATCAGAATATCATGTTTAGACTAGTGAGGTCACATGTAACATATTTTTGTAAAAAAAAAAACTTGCTAGGGCTACAAAATGAACTATAGCGAGTAATACAAAATGCTATTCAATTGATGTCTAAGCCGCAGATATACCGTAAACCTTCGCTACAAATGAGGATGCACTTTCCTTGTCAAAACCTCTCCGCGCAGCGAGCAGTCAAATGGGGGCCGACGCGGCCCACCCCTGCTATTAGTGGTGGTGCGACACCCGCTCCAATCAACTTCACGTTCGTTGGGCCAGACGAGCGCATCAGCTCAGCAAACAGCCACTTAGCCGGGTGGCTTGCGGCTTGATGGAAATCAGCAACGCGCGCGCGTGTGTTTGTGTGTGTGTGCGTCGCTCACATGAGGAATGAGAATGGATGGGTAGGGAAAAGTTTGGGAGGGGTGGGGGTCTCGTTGGCAAGGAAATGCAGCTGTGTGCCAGAGAGAGGTCTGCTCATCTCATTGCCCTCTCAAACACTCGTACAGTGCGGACACATGCTCACTCTTAAAGCCACTTCCTGCGCACAGGGCATGGGAACTCCCCTGATTCCCCCCACCGCATTACCCCCCTCCCCTTTCTCTCCACTTGTCCTCCGCCCACTCATTGCTCTTCCTCCACATCATCCCTGTCCTTTCGCTCACCCCCTTCCCTTTTTTGCATGCGTCGCCCTCCACCGTTGACCGAGGAGAAGGGCTGAATGATTTTGACAAATACAATAATTATGATTTTTTTTTTCCCTCCCCCCTCCCTCAAGATTATGATTGCTAAACCAAAGGTAAAGTTGTTAACTTCCTAAACACTGATTTGCAGCCTTTTAAGCGTTCAATACTTAGCTTCACAATACTCTGCCAATTAGCGGTATACAAACAAGTCCAAAAGATGACAACGATAATGCAAACCAATCTGATGCTTATGGGGTGTATGCCACGGAAGAGGCGGCACGTGATTTTGCACATCAGTTTATTTCCGGTCCGGGTTGCGAACGCGCAAAACAGGGGCACAAAGTTGGAAGCACAAGTATTTTTGACGCAGCCCACACGTCGCAAAACCGAACCGGAAACAAACTGTTGTGGAAAAAAACAGTCCCGCCTCTCCCGTGGCATATACCCCATTCACAACTTTTTGTGTTTCATCAAACAATGACATGAGGAGGAGCCAATCACGGCTCACCTTGACGTTGGCAAGCTAAGCTAGGATTTTGTCGTTACCTTAGCCCGGAGCAACTGTAATGTCATTTTCAGTCGGCAGCAAGTGACAAAATGGCCGCTCCCTGAGACCACGGACTTATACATGATGGACTTGTGCTGCATTCGAGGAAGGTCGGAAGTCGGACTTTTCCGAGTTCAAACCAGGAAGTGTGCACGGGAACTCAAAATTCCACTTGCGAAGTCGGACAAAATGGAGCCCGACTTCATTGACGGACGCTCTGAATGGCAAAACACAATTTACTCGAGTATAAAATTAGATAGCTTTCTTCATTCACAAATATTCGACATAACTCCGCGAAACATAACGTGTGTGACAGTATGCCGCTATCTCCCAGCATGAAATTATACGGTCAACTACTGAACTGTATGAATTGCTGATAAAAAAAACAATAAATGAAGCAAAATTGCGAGCAGGTAAGTTTGCTGGAGGTCAAAATGACTTTTGAGGACCAAAATAAAAAACAATTTACCGATATCTGCCATTTTGGTTGTTTACTTTGGCCTCGAACGCTTTCAGGTCGGAACTGGGAAAAATCATCTCCGATGTATCCGACTTCCGACCATCCTCGAATGCAGCATAACAGTGCCGCTTGCTTGTTGTTAACAGAAGTGAAGCCACCTGCGGCCATCTTACATTGCCACTCACTAAGCCCACCTAACTTGAATACATTGTCGCAGCGTTTTCAAGTCATTTTCTGCCTCTACGGTGAAATTATTTTATTATTCGTGAGCGATAGAGACCGGCCCGCAAAAATTAGTGTATGATTGATGCCTATTGAAAGGCAATGATTAAAAAAAAAAAAAAAGCCCAAACACTTGTTTAAAAATGCTGATAAACCACCAATACCGTATGTCGTATGTTTTTATAAAATAAATAAATTTAAAAAAAAAAGTGGCGACCTACGCTTATGCAAAGGTCCAAACTATTTCAAAACTATAAGCCTACCGACCAACCAAAATGAATCGTGCATTCTGCTACACCTCAATGTCGATTTCAATCCGATTAATTGTTCAACCTTAACCGAGGAGTCTCCCGCATACTGACTCCTTTCCTCCATCTGTGTCCAATTTCTCCGGCGCTAATTTGTTTTTGATTCCCGCCGAATTAGGAAAGCATCGCTCTCTCTGAGGTCGAGTGCGCATACATGCACATGCGCATTTATTATTTTTTTTATTGTTTTATTCCATAAAAGTTTCTATAAATCATTTGATATTAATCGGCCCCAGACGGCCTCTACCTCCCTCCCCCCTCCTTCTCCCGCTCACACAAACACAGACCAGATGCATAGGAAATGGGATGGCAAAAAAGGGCACCCAAGAGACAGCCTCTTTCTTTCTCTCTCTCTCTCTTTCCTCCTCCTCCCTCTTCATTCCTTCTTCCCTGAGAACACTAGTTCACGCGGCACTGCCCGGACCCCGCCGGGTCTCGCTGAGGAAATAAAGCCCCCTCAACTAAATGAAAGTTTAGAAGAAATAAATGAAATAATAAATACTTAGGCCTGTGTGGGATGGAGGTGAAAACCTCAGCGGTGAATTCATGCACAGCTGTTGTCAGTCACTACACACACACACACACACACACTGGAGAAAGGTTACACTGATCAGTTGTTACACCTGCACAACAGGGCCCCAGTCTGAGGCCTTTTTTTTTTTTTTTTTTCCTTATCTCACCACGACATCCAAACTGACACTTGTCGCCTGCCACAAGCGTGCTGGTACGAGTACGTGTATGTCAGATGACAAGGCGACAAGCGGTACTGACGCATTCTTGTCGACATTTGACGTTTCGAGGTCATGAGTGCATTGGCGGCTGATGAATCGGCACATGCATTCAATTGAACCGAATCGAATCGTTCCACTTAAAAATATATTGACATCATCTTTTTTTTCTTTTTTTTTTTTACAGATACATTTTTGAAGGAAAGGCCTACAGCTTAATTTCGATATATTTGTCTTGTTGCGTCATACCCAGTCAAACTGGGCTATACTACCGGTATATTAAATCAAACAGAATCAAATCGTGATTCATTCGTGAATCGTTGGAGAGATGCACACCCCCTAATATTTTTCAATGCCAAAATGTCTTTACCCTTATATATACACAACAAAAATATAAACGCAGCACTTTTGTTTTTGCTCCCATTTTTTTATGATGAACTCAAAGATTGATTTAAAACTTCTTCCACATCCACAATATCACCGTTTCTCTCAAATATTGTTCACAAAGCAGTCTAAATCTGTGATAGTGAGCACTTCTCCTTTGCCGAGATAATCCACCCACCTCACAGCTGTATCAAGATGGTGATTAGACACCATGATTAGTGCACAGGTGTGCCTTAGACTGCCCACACTACTTCTGATTTTCTGTATGTGGCCCTCAAATGGAAAAGTTCTAGACCATCTAAGCTTGCATGTCAAGGCAAACACATTGTGTCACTTGCACCTATCTCGAGGTCAAGATGAGCATAAAAAACGAATAACTGAGGACCGGTTCCAAATAAAAATCTGCCAAATCGGTGAGTTGCGATTTAAAAGTGCTGGGCGGATTAAAAAAAAAAAAAAAAAAAAAAGAGGACGTAATCGCGCAGTCCAACACACCTGCACTGCGTTGGCTCGCTCCATCAGAGCGAAAAGGGTAAGTAACCACCAGAGAGAGACGATCTGGACGCAGGCAAAAGTGAATTACGGCGAGACATCGGAAGAAAGGGAGACAGGTCATGGAGGGGGGGGGGGGGGGGGGGGGGCGCATGTGGATGTAATGTTAGCAAGAGGACGACGACTTTGTCCCACCCTGTCCTGCCTGGGCTGGCAGAGGAGTGAGGAGGAGGCTGCAGCTGAAAAAGAGAGTCAGGCAGAAAATGTGAGAAATGTGAATGTTGGCGGACGCAGACGAGGGGGAGAACGTTGGTTTTCAGGCACGCAGGGACAGCCTGCAGAGTTCTGCCAAGAGAAACACGGAGCTGCAGTGCAGATGCAGGAGCTGGGAGGGATGAGAGGAGGGAAAGGGTCGAGACCACGAATGGATGCGTGCGCGTTTAACAAGACGTGCGCTTCCCTTGGGCACTCGGCTGGCCAAAAAGATGAACGCGATAGGATCAAACAGACACTAATGATAAACATGACATACAGTGGATATTAAAAAAAAAAAAGAAAAAAAAAAGTCTACACACCCCTGTTCAAATGCCAAGTATTGTGATATACTGTATATCAGGGGTGTCCAAACTTTTCCATTTGAGGGCCACATACAGAAAATCAGAAGGACGCAAGGGCCACATAATGTCATGAAGAGAAATTGTGTTTAGTCCTAAAAATTGTGCAAATAATTTATTTGTGCTTTTGCATATTTAGACAAATGCTACAATATATAAACCAATTTATTTGTAATATGGCAGTGGGGTTATTATGGTTTTGGAATTTTTCATTTTAGCTAGTTTTTATTAGTTGTCAGGGTGGTTCTGTTAGTTTTATTAGTTTAGTTCTTTAAAAATGCTTAATTTAGTTTGTTAGTTTTAGTATTAGTATTAGATTTTTTTAAAAATGTGTATTACTTGTGCACAATATTTAAAAAAAAAAACACCATGGGAGCAACGTCATCTGAAGGTGCTTTTCTATTGGCTGCTGCTAGATGACGTCACTTCGGCGTGACGTACTTTCAAACGTCGTTATTCCGGGTTATATCAAAATAAATCTAATGAAAATCACATTTAAAATCATCCCCAAAGGCTCATGCATGAAATTAAATACCAAAGACTAAAACGAAGGACATGTTTGCTATAGTTATAGTTAGTTTTAGTTAGTTTTGTAAACATAAAATGTAGTTTCAGTTAGTTTTCGTTTTTATTTTATTTCGGTAACAATATTGGTTTTATTTTATTTTAATTTTAGTTTTTTCATTAGTTTTAGTTAACTAAAGTAGCCCTTTTTTTTTTTCCGATACCCTCCCTTCTTACTTTGACCATCTCCAAACATTTTTGTTTCGTTTATTTTATTTGAGCCAAATGCCATTTTTAGCATATGTCGCGGGCCACTGAAAAATGGACGGCGGGTCGCAAATGGCCCCCGGGCCGTAGTTTGGATATCACTGCTGTATTTAGAGACGGGTGAGTACTGATAAGGGTTATTATAGTTTTGGAATTTTCATTTTAGTTAGTTTTGATTTCATTTTGAGTTTTCTTATTTAAATTTAGTTAGTTTTAATTAGTTTTCAGGGGGTTCTGTTAATTTGTATTAGTTTTAGTTATTAAGAAATGCTTGGTTTTTAGTTAGTTTCAGTATGTTTTTTTTTTTTTTGAAATGTCTATTACTTGTGTGCAATATTCAAAAAACATGAGAGCGACATCATCTGAAGATGCTTTGCTATTGGCTGCTGCTAGATGATGTCACTTCTGTGTGACACACTTTCAAACGTCTTTTTTACAGTTATCAAAATAAATCTACCGTACTTAAAATCACATTTCAAATCATCCCCAAAGGCTCATGCATTCAATTCTGATTAATTGTGAGTTAACTATTGAAGTCCTGCGATTAATTACGATTAAAAATTTTAAATCGCCTGACACCACTAGTAAAGAGTAAAAGTAAAAATTCATCAGGAAAAAAATAAAAACACATCTCCAGTAAAGTACTGTAAAATCTCCTTAAAGTACAGTAGTAACAAAGTATTTGCCCTCGCTCACTCCCCACCACTGCCTGCTTGCACACCAGGACACTTTCCCAACATCTCCCTTTGTCCAATAACGAGCGGCGCGGCGCGGCGCTGTCAGCCGGATAATATTTCGTCTGCGTGGAACGATAAGGCGGCGAGGGAGCCGGCGGCCTTCTGCCAAAATCTGCCGGGCCCCAGATGTCCACTCTCAGCCGTCCGTCCCCGCTGACCAGCGCCTCGCCTGCATATCCCCACTTTGCTGAAAATATGTAAATACGTTGACGTCCTCTCCTCTTTTTCGACCTCGTAGCGCTTTTGGAGAGGAGGGCGAGACGGCGGCCAGGAGAGAAAACCGCTCCAGAGCGCCATATAAGGGCCGGGTTTGGGCTCCGGCACCGGCTTCTCATCACGTTCGACTCCGCTGGGCCGTGACACGAGCAGGCGAACGCATGCCGGAACCCTCAGCTTCAAAACTTGGACACAGGCGACATGCGCCGTCCTGGGTGTGGCATGGAAACGCGCACGCCGGCCAATGTACACGGTGTTCCGCGCTCCAGTGAAATGATGCTTTTTATTGTGGCTCAGCCAGTTTTGCTTTGTAAACACGGTCGAACAAGCAACAGAGATGTCGAGTTGTAAAGTTAGAGTTGGTGGTTTTACTCCAGTTTGGCTTGAAAACACGTTTAACTCCTCTGAGTAGCGGACATGTATTTAGAAGATTTACAGCGTTCCCTCACTTTTCGCAGGTGATGCGTTCCATGATCCCCAGCGAATGGGGAATTTACACGGAGGCGGACTTTTTAAAGCCACGATACATTACGTTAAGGTCACCAAGGTTAATTTAGTTAACTAAAACTAACGAAAAAACTAAAACAATTTCATTAACAAAATAAAATAAAAACGAAAATGCATTTTAAAAAACAAAAACTAACTAAAACTACATTTCATGTTTGCAAAACGAACTATAATTATAGCAAAAATGTCCTTCATTTTAGTCTTTGGTAATTAATTGAATGCATGAGCCTTTGGGGATGATTTTAAATGTGATGTTAAGTAGATTCATTTTGATATTAACCGCCAGAATAAGGATGTTTGAAAGTGTGTCAGACAGAAGCGATGTCATCTCGCAGCAGCCAATAGAAAAGCACCTTCAGATGACGTCATTCCAATTGTTTTTAAAATATTGCTCACAAGTAATACACATTTAAAAAAAAAAAAAAAAAAAAAAAAAAACTAAAACTAATACTGAAACTAACTAAAAGTAAACTAAAACGAAGCATTTATTAAATAACTAAAACTATAGTATTAGTTAAATCTTTGGGAGGGGAAGGTTTCAGGAAAAATAATTACATTTTGCTTCTAATTTCATAAAAGTTTGTTATTAACTCATTCACTCCCAGCCATTTTCACAAAAGCAGTCCCATTCGCTCCCGGCTGTTTTACTGGATTTTGACTGATTTTGCAAGGCCCACATATTGTGTTTTATGGCTATAAAAGCATGGAACCTATCAAAAGAAAGATTAAAGTCTCTTCTTTCATCATGAAAAAAAAGTATGTTTCTATCTGTTTCCGTTTTGCAGCAATTAGCATTAGAAGAGAGCTAAGTTTCATCAGTTTTCACAAATCTATTTAAAATTGTAAGTAATTGAGCTTTTTTTCTAGATGGCTCTGGTTGATCTCCTTTGCTCTGCTGCCACCTGCTGGCCGTTTGTGTAATAACTACCATTTCTGCAACCGTTCTTTGCAGTTGAGAGGCCGAATCAAAGCCTTCTGTATGCTCTAGCATAAAAAAACGTATAAATACGTCTTAGGGGCACTTAAGAAAAAAACGTATTTACACGTTATTGGGAGCAAATGAGTTAAGAGAATAAATGTGCAAAGTGCAAACGGAAACGTTTTCTTGTTGAACATGTCTGCCATATTGACCGGCACACCCCCTTTGGGATTTTCAAATTTCTCATAGTGAGCATGTTTCAGCGTATACTAGTTTAAAAAAAAAAATAAATAAAAAAAAGCTGTCCTGCCCCATTGCGAGTGTGGCATCGCCTGCTTGGAAAGCGAGCGCAGATGAATGCCATCAGCCTTGGGAAGGGACAATAAATCTGCGTTTTCCCCGGCTTGTAACTCGCAACGCCGCCATATTTCACAGCCGTCATCGCCTGTGTCGCTTGCACAGCCGCTTTACGTGTTGCGCGTCGCTCATGTGTGCAGCCGCTGAACTCTGCGTGCCCTCTCGGGCCCCCATCGTTCAGAGACGACAGAAACCTCACTCGCTCTCATTTTTCCAGAACTCTACCTCTTCACTTGGTATTTGTGGTTGGCTCAGTGTGTGCGTGTGTGGTGGGTATAGTCATCCAGGCCTCTCTGGCTTGTGGTTTGGGTCTGTTGGTGAAGAGCAAGGGTGAGGGTGGCGGAACACTATGGCTGCCACACTGCCACAGACATACTGGCACCACCGGCCCAGTTCGACTTCCCCTTTCCAAGTTATAGAACCGCCACTTTGTGTGTACGTGTGAGAGCGTTTGAGCTTTCTCCCACGTGGTGACTTTTCATACACGTCGATGTTTGTGAATCTTCTCAATCGATAGGTCGTGGCAGGGCTTTTCCACAGCGGGACAACGGGGCACTCTAAATCGGCCGCACTGGCTCGAAACACACATCCACACATTGGATTTAATGTCAGACTTTTTTTTTTTTTTTTTTTTTTGCCCGCTGCGCCACCTTTTCTACGTGATGTGCACGTGCTCACGGCAGACAACGAGGCACTCTAAAGCGGCTATCTTAGCTAGAAGCGTGGAGTCAGATTTTTGCAATGTGCCGTTGACTGAAGATGACGTTCAACGCGTGCTGAAGAAACCGCTAACGACCAATCACGGCTGCGTTTGCAAACGTCACATGACCAAACTCAGAAAACAGGTGAGCCGTGATTGGTCGTTAGCGGTTTCCTGAGTACGTGTGATGTCATTTTCAGCAAGTGACAAAATGTGTTATTAAACCAATTTAAAGGTATTAATTGTTCATGAAAAGTAATGACGTTATCAATTCATTCTAGGCAAAATATGAACTTTTTATTGCTGAGAATCGCAAAATGAGTCAAGTGTCACTTTAACTAATTATGTAGTTGGGGTGGGGAGGGGCAACTCGTACCTGGGCTGTGCATCACTGAGCCACATTTTAGCCCTAAGGTGACTTTTTTTTTTTTTAAATCTTGCACTCAACAAATAGTCCATTTTTTTTAAAACTAACAATAAAACTAATTAAAAAATTTTTACTTAAAGCATTTTTGAAAAATAAACGCAAACAAGACTCTAAAAACTAAGCAAAGCAACTAAATATATCTCATCTTGTTTTTGAGATGTCCCAAAAAAATAATAGTATGATTAACTCTTGGTCACTGTCCAATGATAAGCAAAATAACACTTAAGGCCACAGACACGTGTTCGGATAAGTTGTCCATTCGTATGTGACACGGTTGCCTATAGTGGTTTGCACATCTGCCTCACATTTCTGAGGTTCCGGGTTTGAATCTTTGCTCGGGCCTTCCTGTGTGGAATTTGTATTTTCTGGGGAAACAAAGTGGACTTACTTGTTGATCTGTTGGTAGAAATTGTGCGTGCGCTTTCAACTTGGCAAAGGGCAGCACAGTAAGCTAGTGGCTGGCAAGTCCGTCTCACAGTTAGCGGGTTCTGAGTTTGAATCCCTTTTGTCTTGTCCTGTCAAAAAAAAACAAAAAAACATACATGTTAGGTTCATTGGTCCACTGGTGTCAATGTGAGTGTGAATTGATGGTGCAGACTCCATCAGTCACTCGAAAGTGGCTCAGGAGCTTTGCCCAGAATATAGGATCATGTTTTCTTATGCAGTAAGTATAGTATATATATCTATATATATATATATATATATTTTTTGATTGTTGCAATACAGATGGCAGTAGACCACTCTTGCCAACTTTGACTTTTCTTTTTCTGCCAGGGAATTTGTCTCCATCCCTCCCCGGGGCTGCCAGCGCCGTCTGGGCACTCGTTTCACCGTTTGGCCCTGAACCCGACAGGATGTAGAGATCGCTGCTCCAGTGTGTGTGCGTGTGCGCGTGCATACGATTCTGTTCTTTTTCCTTTTTTTTTTTCCCCCCCTTCCCCTTATTCTGATTTTGCGTCTTGGCTGACTTTTTTACCTCTCGAAGAATTTGGAAAGGCTGAGAGATTTTTTTCTTTTTTTTTCGCCCCCTCCTTGACTTTGAGCAGCACTGCCTTTGTCTCTCTCTCTCTCTCTATTCTCTCACTCTCCCTTTCTCTCCGCTGATTCCTCCCTCGCTCCCTCTCAGGCCCGCGTGTCTGCTGTGGCTCCTCGCTAATAGATTTCATATGTTGCTGCAGTTGACATCAGTCTTAAACTATTCTACATGTGATCCCAGATATTTCCTCAGGAAATCTGTCAGATATTTATTGAAGGCTAATAAAACAAACTTGCATGTCCCTCTACCTTCGAACGATCTCCTCTCGCTATTCTCTGCGCTCTTCTCAAGTTGATTCTATTATTACGACTCCAGCTTTCTAACTTGGCTTTCTTTTTTTTTTTTTCTTTTTTTTTTAAATGGAGACAATTTCCTTCCATTCATAAGAAGCCGGCTGGGTCAGACGAGCAGATAGGTTGGGTCTGTGTGGCCTGCTGGGGGTCTTCCCCTTCCTCTGTTTCTTTATTCTTTATCCCCGCCGTACATCCCATAATCAGCTTTTAACACATTCACTGCCAGCCCAGCAAAAAATGTAATCATTTGACCTCTTTTTCCGTCAATGGCAGTGAATGAGTTAATACTCCTAACTTGTCTTATTCACTTAAGTCCGCACTGCTTACTTTGCATTCCATGTAAGTGATCGTTCATTCATCACCAAGCCGCCAAATTACACTGGTCGAATATGTTTGCAGTTTGGCGTATGTGGCGCATGCAGCCGACACGTCACCGGGATTGAAAAATTCAGACTGGCAGACCGGGTAGAACAAAATAGTTTGCGAGGACACACACATTGTGGAGCCGATAAGTCATAGGATGACTTATAAGACTTCAGATTTCATTCTGAGAGACTGTTTACGTGCTGCTTTTTTAGTTTGTGACTGAATTCAAATAGGCTGAGCAGTTAATGTAGGCTACAAATTGAGATCATTCTGTTTTCTTGACTTTTTGTTCTGATATTTAAAAGGGGAATGTTTATTTGTTCAAGTGGGTTACACATGGGGACTATTTAAGCAGGGGCCTCAATTTGAGGAAATTAAATAATTTAACAAGACACTTAAAAAACGTTTACATCATAAAAATTTTGAATTTTCTACATCAGTACTCATATGGCATATTGGGACATATTTATTATTATTGAGCCGTATGAAACCTAGCCTAGCAACAAGTGTCGTAACCATAGGTACAGTTTTGTTGGGTTTCTATGTGATTCATGTCATTTGATTAGAAGAGAAATTTGAAAAATAATACAGCAAACTCCCCCTCCATCGTAGGTTCCAGGTGTGCAGTATCACACTTTCATGGATTTTGTTGTTGTTTGTTTGTTTAGTTAGCGTTTTGGTCTAACACTTTTGTGTATTGAGATGGAATTCCACTTTTGATCACTAGATGGTGGCATACTTATTTAGTCTGAGGTAGTGTAAATTTTAACAACAAACTTGAACAGCAAACTTCTGGTTTCTAGAAGGACAATACTTAGTTTTGTTGTTATTCGCTGGAATCCTGCTTTTTATGCCTACGGAAAGCAAATGCTTTTGGTCCACTTTATAACGTACAACTTTGGGCATGATTTTTTTTTTAATGTAAATTGTAAGATGGCAAGTTAAGTTTGCTCGTTTGGGAAAACAGAATTTGTTTACTGTAAACACAGAGGGATCGACACATTGTTGCAGTTTCCTTAAGATGGAACACTGGGGCAGCAGATACAATGAAAACAGCAGAAGCTCCAGAATTGAACCCTGTGGAACACCATACGTTCCGTTACACATGTAAATTCTGATTATGGCTGATAGCTTAAGAAAACTCAAATATCCTATCTCAAATTATTAGAATATTTCCTCAAAAAATGCCATAATCAGCAATATTAAAACAATAAAAGGATTGCAATATTTTAGTTGATTTGTAATGAATCCAGAATGTATGACATTTTTTGCTTATTTAATTGCATTACAGAAGAATAAAGAAATCACACGACATACCATCACGACTATTGAGCGCATCAAATTTCCTGCAGCACAGATAGGCTAAGTAATGTGTGAAATAAGGTATTTGTATATTGCGGATTTCACGATTACATCTGCAACATAACCGCAACAATAGAGAGGATTTTACTGTACGTAAGATTAATTTTCCTGCTACGTACTGTACCTAAGGGGTTCATTTTTCCACATCAAAACAACAATGGAGCTAATCTGATGTCTAATGTCAAGTTAATAAGTGATGTCGCACAAATATTTCTAATACTGCTATTTTCCTTCCACCTTTCCAACTTCCAGCTGCATGTCAGGCAGGTGATGGAGGCAAGCCGCCGTCCTCCGCCACGCCGCTCCACCGCCCTCCGACGTGTTCCGCGTGTAACCTCGCCGTGTCGGGGGGGCCTCCGCGTTCGGCGTGCCTGGAGCTGTCGCTGCACGCCGCCGCCGCAGCACGCTGCCTTATAAAGACAGGTATTCACGCTTAGCGCAAAGTGCTGCACAGTGTTAAAACGTGGACAGGACGCCACTGAAATGATGCAGTGAAAAGTCGCGGGTTGAACACGCGCCACGGAAGGGAGAAGTTTTATCATTGTTTACACCAAGCTACAAGTTTCCGTGGCAAAAATCAAGAAAGTCGCAGGAGAAAACATGCTTAAAATGAAACCTACTGTATGTTGTGTGTGTGTGTGTGCTCACCTGCTCCTGATTGTTACCTTCCTCACCTGCCCCTCATTATCCCTAAT